>NC_059207.1:8634408-8654408 GCF_020615455.1 Coregonus clupeaformis | reverse complement strand
ATGGTGAATGTCTTATGATCAAAATAACATTTTAGTCACAGCATGTTCTGCTTCACTTTTGTGATTAATTTGCACAAAATAACTTTTCTGGTGTCAAAGTTGATTTCCCTTTGGTGCGTACTGTGCTCAGAAACCTTTGAACACATCAAAACCCATATGAGGCAAAGGTTTTGATGTTAAAGTAATGCAGAATGTTGCCTCGTGTGATGTGTTTGGGAGGTATCTATAGAATGATGAAACTGTACAATTTGTAATTTTGTCAACCGCATATTCCTAAGGCCAAAGCAATACAATCGTACAGATAAGCTCCCAGGCATCCCACAGAAGGGTGTGTGTGAGTGAGTGAGTGAGTGAGTGAGTAGGTGAGTGGGTGAGTGAGTGAGTGGGTGAGTGAGTGTGTGTGTGTGTGTGTGTGTGTATTGTGACCCACCTGAGAGTGAACTGCTCCAGACTAGAGGCAGAACTCATGCTGATCCCGAAGCCCACCATCTGTCCCAGTCTGATGGGACTGGGAGGCACCAGGATCTCGACGTTGTCATCCAGTCTCAGCCTCTCCCCCATGGGCCTCACCAGCCCCACCACCAGCCCCACAGGCCCAGCACTCTGCATGTCACCCCCTGCTCCACTCTGCCCTCTCCACTGCTCCTTGCTGGCTGGGCACTCCTCGCTCTCACCCTCTAGGGGCTGGACAGAGTAGTACAGCTCCACTCCGTTCAGGGCCGTATCAGGGAGCCTCTTCCGTCCTGGTGACGGGGTGAACCAGCCAGCAGGCAGCTCTAAGCGAGCCACACAGATCCCCACGCCGCCCCCCACCTCATCCAACCTGCAGCCCGCCGAGGGGGAGGCTTCGCTGGGCTCCCGCACCGCTATCACCCTCACACAGGGCAGCTGCTCCGGAAGTGGGGCTGCCTCGTCCCAGCGGCGGCCAGCCAGGTAGAACAGCACCTGGATGAGGGGGCGTGCCGAGCCCACCCTGCGGCTCACCACATGGGCACGCACCTTCCAGTTGAGGGTGATGTGGGTGGGGGAGGGGCCCAGGAGGCGCGGGGACCCCTGGAGCAGCTCTAGCGGCACGGGGGCCTCGGCCGTCAGGTTGCCGTAGCTACAGTTGACGGATGGCAGGGGGGCGGCGCCCGCCTCTGGTTGGTGGAGGAAGAAGGGCTCAGTGCGCGTCCGCAGGCTGCCATTACGCATCACTTCCTGTCCTGCCTCCCGGAGGAAAAAGGAGGAGTCGGCGCCCTGCAGCTGGCAGGAGACAGGAAAGTAGGTGGGCAGAGAGGAGGAGAACCTGGGCTGGGTGTCTCCACCACCTCGACACTCTGACACTGCAACACACAGAGAGAGGAAAACATCATTGCAATGTTAATAATCACACAATACTACCACACTTCATGACAGGACAGGTTGGGGCCACTTATCCTTCCTTTTGTGACCCCCGCTCCCCCCTTCCACATCTCCCGCATGTATGCGTGTGCAAGTGTGTATGTGCACGTGCTTGAGTGTGTGTGCGCATGTGTGTTTTCGCGGTGTGTTTGTGCTTGAACGTGTGTGTGTGTGTGTGTGTGTGTGTGTGTGCGCATGTGTGTTTTCGCGGTGTGTGTGTGTGTGTGTGTGTGTGTGTGTGTGTGTGTGTGTGTTGGAGCAGGTGGAAGGGGACCCTGCTGGGGAAGCAGCAGATGTGCTTCTGTGAAGACTGAAAAAAAACTCCCCTCTCGTCAGCAGTGATTCACAAGGCAAGGCGTCCATCTGGTATGGGACAGGGGGCATTTGGGGGGGTTGGGGTTGAGGAGGGAGGGAGGTTTGGGGGAGGAGGAGAAGGGGGGTTAACCATGTCAACCCCCCTCGGCACATACAAGTCCTATTCCACCGCATTGAGCTCCAGTCATTACTGCTCTGAAACACACACACACACACGCGCACACACACGCACACACACACACACACACACTGTGGAAGTAGGAGGTGAAAAAAACTGTAGATCACCTTTACTACACACACAGAGACACATACAAAGCTCTCCCTCGCCCTTCATTTTGGCAAATCTGACAATAACTCTATACTACTGATTCCTGCTTACGAGCAAAAACTCAAACAGGAAGTACCAGTGACGCGCTCAATACGGAAGTGGTCCGATGAAGTGGATGCTAAGCTACAGGACTGTTTCACTATCACAGACTGGAATATGTTCCGGGATTCATCCGATAACATCGATGAGTTTACCACATCAGTCACCGGCTTTATCAAGTGTATCAACGACGTCATCCCCACAGTGACCGTATGTACATACCCCAACCAGAAGCCATGAATTACAGGCAACATCCGCACCGAGCTAAAGGCTAGAGCTGCCGCTTCCAAGGAGTGGGACACTAACCCGGACGGTTCTAAAAAATCCCGCTACGCCCTCCGACGAACCATCAAAGAGGCAAAGCGTCAATACAGGACTAAGACTGAATCCTACTACACCGGTTCTGACAGTCGTCGGATGTGGCAGGGCTTGCAAACTATTACGGATTACAAAGAGAAACCCAGCCACGAGCTGCCCAGTGACGAGAGCTTACCGGATGAGCTAAATGCCTTCTATGCTCGCTTCGAGGCAAGTAATACTGAACCATGCGTAAAGGCACCAGCTGTTCCGGTTGACTATGTGATCACGCTCTCTGTAGCCGATGTGAGTAAAACCTTTAAACAGGTAAACATGTACAAGGCCGCAGGGCCTACGGATTACCAGGAAGCATACTGACCAGCTGGCAATTGTCTTCACTGATATTTTCAACCTCTCCCTGACCCAGTCTGTAACACCTACATGTTTCAAGCAGACCACCATAGTCCCTGTGCCCAAGAAGGCCAAGGTAACCTGTCTGAATAACTATTGCCCCGTAGCACTCACATCTGTAGCCATTAAATGCTTTGAAAGACTGGTCATGGCTCACATCAACACCATCATCCCAGACACACTGGACCCACTCCAATTCGCATACCGACCAAACAGATCCATAGATGACGCATTCTCTATTGCACTCCACACTGTTTCCCACTTGGACAAAAGGAACACCTACGTGAGAATGCTGTTCATTGACTACAGCTCAGCGTTCAACACCATAGTGCCCTCCAAGCTCATCACTAAGCTAAGGACCCTGGGACTGAACACCTCCGTCTGCAACTGGATTCTGGACTTCCTGACGGGACACCCCCAGGTGGTGAGGGTAGGCAACAACACATCCGCCACACTGACCCTCAACCCGGGGGACCTTCGGGGGTGCGTGCTTAGTCCCCTCCTGTACTCCCTGTTCACCCACGATTGCGTGGCCGCGCGCAACACCTGGCAGTGTGGTGCCAGGACAACAACCTCTCCCTCAACGTCAGCAAGACAAAGGAGCTGATCGTGGACTACAGGAAATGGAGGTCCGAGCACATCCCCATTCACATCAACAGGGCTGTAGTGGAGCGGGTCGAGAGCTTCATGTTTCTCTGTGTCCACATCACTAAGGATCTATCATGGTCCAAACACACCAACAAAGTTGTGAAGAGGGCACGACAACGTCTCTTCCCCCTCAGGAGGCTGAAAAGATTTGTCATGGGCCCTCAGATCCTTCACATGTTCTACAGCTGCACCATTGAGAGCATCTTGACAGGCTGCATCACCGCTTGGTATGGCAACTGCTTGGCATCCGACCGCAAGGCGCTACAGAAGTAGTGCGTACGGCCCAGTACATCACGGCCGAGCTCCCTGCCATCCAGGACCTCTATACCAGGCGGTGTCAGAGGAAGGCCCTAAAAATTGTCAGACTCAAGCCATTCAAGTTACAAACGGTTCTCTCTGTTACCGCACGGCAAGCGGTACAGATGCACCAACTCTGGACCCAACAGGACCTTGAACTGCTTCTACCCCCAAGCCATAAGACTGCTAAATAGTTAAATAGTTGACCAAATAGATACCCAGACTATCTGCATTGACTCTTTTTTATTTTGACTCATCACATACGCTGCTGTTAATGTTTACTATCTGTCACTTTATTCCTAGTTATATGTACCTCGTAGCCCTGCACATCGACTCGGTACCGGTACCCCGTGTATATAGCCAAGTTATCGTTACTCATTGTGTATTTATTATTACTTTTATTATTCTGTGTTTTACTTTTCCATTATTTCTCTATTTTATTTATCTCTGCATTGTTGGGAAGGGCCCATAAATAAGGATTTCACTATTAGTCCACACCTGTTGTTTATGAAGCATTTGACAAATACAATTTCATTTGATTTGACACACACACAACCAGCAAACACACACATAGCTCTGGAACACACACATAGCTCTGGAACACACACAGAGCTCTGGAACACACACAGAGCTCTGGAACACACACAGAGCTCTGGAACACACACAGAGCTCTGGAACACACACAGAGCTCTGGAACACACACAGAGCTCTGGAACACACAGGCTACTACTTGAACACTCACACTTAAATTCACACACTTGTTTGTACATACTATGTACAGAGAAGGTACACAGTGTATCCATACAAACAGACACAAACAAACATACAGTGCGCAACATTTTGTCTCTCTAGACAGATGGTTTACTTCCGGCAATGTACGAATGCTCCAGCTTAACACATCTGCACAAGTTGCGGTGAAAATGGGAAGAGCGTCAGTAAAGTCTCTGCCATATCCCTGGCTAATCCTGAGCACAATTCCAATCCGCATTTTAAGCCCCGCCTACCCAAACTTGTGATTTGTTGGGAGAGTTGTCTGTCTGAAGAGGACCCTCCCCGGAACAATTTTTTTTCCCCCTTTCAAAATGTCTGAGAGAAGTCATTACTTGTGCCGTTGCCTAGCTTACGTTGCTCCGGATATCCGAGACTAAATGACACGTTATGTATTGTATTTGTTGTATTGTTTCCTGTTTGGACCCCAGGAAGAGGAGCCGCTGCCTTGGCAACCTAATTGGGGATCCCAATAAAAATACTAAAATACTAAACACCACAATTTCCCATATTAATTCATTAGACTGACATGTAACATATCGCACTCTTGTACATTATTCAAACCACTTTCATACATTTACATGACATTCCAGTGAAAGAAAACTGAGCCCTAGAATCAATGAAGCTTTGCATATGATCTGATTTCAGAAAATCATGATTAACAAAATTGTGATACAGTCTGTATATGTATGGGTTACAAACACCACATACAGATGGGACTAAATAGAAAGGAACACCAGCACTCCTTCTTCCTCTGTGTGTGTGTGTGTGTGTGTGTGTGTGTGTGTGTGTGTGTGTGTGCATTCGTTGATTGTTTGTGTGTGTGTGTGTGTGTGTGTGTGTGTGTGTGTGTGTGTGTGTGTGTGTGTGTGTGCGAGCGACTGCCTTGAAAACAGGATGCTGGATTTGATTTATTTATATTACTCAAGATATCCCAGAATTGTATCTGATCCTGACAAAGGCGGTTGGCATGAGAGAGAGAGTGTGAAAATATAATGAGGATTCGGAACGCCGCTGGCTTTCCTAACGTGACTTTAAACACATTCTAATCCCCTCAGAGATTCCTGATACTCCATCAGCATTTTCTCGGAAAATGGAACCAGAGACAAGGAATGGCCATGAGGGACAGGCTTCACGGGGCCCAGCGGGCGGCTGCCACCTGATTGGAGAAGGTACAGTGCCTTTCAAAAGTATTCATCCCCCTTGGCATTTTTCCTATTTTGTTGTATTACAACCTGTAATTTAAATGGGATTTTTATTTGGATTTAATGTAATGGACATACACAAAATAGTCCAAATTGGTGAAGTGAAATGAAAAAAATAACTTATTTCAAAAAAATAAATTACGGAAAAGTGGTGCGTGCATATGTATTCACCCCCTTTGCTATGAAGCCCCTAAATAAGATCTGGTGCAACCAATTACCTTCAGAAGTCACATCATTAGTTAAATAAAGCAATCTAAGTGTCACATGATCTGTCACATGATCTCAGTATATATACACCTGTTCTGAAAGGCCCCAGAGTCTGCAACACCACTAAGCAAGGGGCACCACTTTATTTTTATTTTTTATTTCACCTTTATTTAACCAGGTAAGCCAGTTGAGAACAAGTTCTCATTTACAACTGCGACCTGGCCAAGATAAAGCGAAGCAGTGCGATAAAAACAACAACACAGAGTTACATATGGGGTAAAAAGCAAGCAAGCGGCACCATGAAGACCAAGGAGCTCTCCAAACAGGTCAGGGACAAAGTTGTGGAGAAGCACAGATCAGGGTTGGGTTATAAAAAAATATCAGAAACTTTGAACATCCCACAGAGCACCAATAAATCCATTATAAAAAAATTGAAAGAATATGGCACCACAAGAAACCTGCCAAGAGAGGGCCGCCAACCAAAACTCACGGACCAGGCAAGGAGGGCATTAATCAGAGAGGCAACAAAGAGACCAAAGATAACCCTGAAGGAGCTGCAAATCTCCACATCAGATATTGGAGTATCTGTCCATAGGACCACTTTAAGCCATACACTCCACAGAGCTGGGCATTACGGAAGCTTGGCCAGAAAAAAAGCCATTGCTTAAAGAAAAAAATAAGCAAACACGTTTGGTGTTGGCCAAAAGCCATGTGGGAGACTCCCCTAACATATGGAAGAAGGTACTCTGGTCAGATGAGACTAACATCACTGTGGGGATGTTTTTCATCGGCAGGGACTGAGAAACTGGTCAGAATTGAAGGAATGATGGATGCCGCTAAATACAGGAAAATTCTTGAGGGAAACCTGTTTCAGTCTTCCAGAGATTTGAGACTGGGACGGAGGTTCACCTTCCAGCAGGACAATGACCCTAAGCATACTGCTAAAGCAACACTTGAGTGGTTTAAGGAGAAACATTTAAATGTCTTAGAATGGCCTAGTCAAAGCCCAGACCTCAATCCAATTGAGAATCTGTGGTATGACTTAAAGATTGCTGTACACCAGCGGAACCCATCCAACTTGAAGGAGATGGAGCAGTTTTGCTTTGAAGAATGGGCAAAAATCCCAGTGGCTAGATGTGCCAAGCTTATAGAGACATACATTTACATTTTAGTCATTTTATTTAGCAGACGCTCTTATCCAGAGCAACTTACAGGTAGTGAATGCATACATGTATTATTATTTTTTTTTTTTCATACTGGTCCCCCATGGGAAACGAACCCACATCCCTGCCAGCCAAACCCTCCCCTACCTTGGACGACGCTGGACCAATTGTGCGCCGCCCATGGGTCTCCCGGTAGCGGCCGGCTGCGACAGAGCCTGGACTCGAACCAGGATCTCTAGTTGCACAGCTAGCACTGCGATGCAGTGCCTTAGACCACTGCGCCACTCGGGAGAGACTTGCAGCTGTAATTGCTGCAAAAGGTGGCTCTACAAAGTATTGACCTTGGGGGGGTGAATAGTTATGCACGCTCAAGTTTTCAGTTTTTCTGTCTTATTTCTTGTTTGTTTCACACACAAAAAAAATTTGCATCTTCAAAGTGGTAGGCATGTTGTGTAAATCAAATGATACAACCCCCCCAAAAAAATCAATTTTCATTCCAGGTTGTAAGGCAACAAAATAGGAAAAATGCCAAGTGGGGAGAATACTTTCGCAAGCCACTGTATGGTAAACTGACAGTCTAACACAGTGGGAAAAAGAGAAACGACATAGAGAGAGAGAGAGAGAGAGAGAGAGAGAGAGAGAGAGAGAGAGAGAGAGAGAGAGAGAGAGAGAGAGAGAGAGAGAGAGAGAGAGAGAGAGAGAGAGAGAGAGAGAGCGAAGAGAGAGAGAGAGAGAGAGAGAGAGAGAGAGAGAGAGAGAGAGACGAGAGGAAGAGAGAGAGAGAGAGAGAGAGAGAGAGAGAGAGAACGAGAGGAAGAGAGAGAGAGAGAGAGAGAGAGAGAGAGAGAGAGAGAGAGAGAGAGAGAGAGAGAGAGAATGCAATGTAATGTCAATAATATTTCCCATTTGGTTTTGTTTTGGCTTTCATACCATGTCATGTGTATTCTCAGTCATGTTGAGACTGGTCTACTACTATTGCTTTAATGTATTGTTATTCTCATTAACATTGTTGTTGTAGTTGCTGTTAATGGTAATCACATTTCCACTACAACTATTATTATTATTGTTGATGCCTTATTGCCGTTGGTCCAACCATTGTTGTTATACAGTGCATTCGGAAAGTATTCAGACCCCTTGACTTTTTCTACATTTTGATACGTTACAGCCTTATTCTAAAATGGTTTAAATAAATGTTTTACTAATCAATCTACATACAATACCCCATAATGACAAAGCGAAAACGGGTATTTAGAAATGTTTGCTAATTTATTAAAATAAATTAACAGAAAAATCTTATTTACGTAAGTATTCAGACCCATTGCTATGAGACTCGAAATTGAGCTCAAGTGCATCCTGTTTCCATTGATCATCCTTGACATGTTTCAACAATTTGATTGGAGTCCACCTGTGGTAAATTCAATTGATTGGATATGATTTGGAAAGACACACACCTGTCTATATAAGGTCCCAAAGTTGACAGTGCATGTCAGAGCAAAAACCAAGCCATGAGGTTGTAGGAACTGTCCGTAGAGCTCCGAGACAGGATTGTGTCGAGGCCCAGATCTGGGGAAGGGTACCAAAACATTTCTGCAGCATTGAAGGTCCCCATGAACACAGTGGCCTCCATCATTCTTAAATGGAAGAAGTTTGTAACCACCAAGACTCTTCCTAGAGCTGGCCACCCGGCCAAACTGAGCAATCACTCGGACAGAGCTCCAGAGTTCCTCTGTGGAGATGGGAGAACCTTTCAGAAAGACAACCATCTCTGCAGCACTCCACCAATCAGGCCTTTATAGTAGAGTGGTCAGACGGAAGCCACTCCTAAGTAAAAGGCACATAACAGCCCGCTTGGAGTTTGCCAAAAGGCACCTTAGACCATGAGAAACAAGATTCTCTGGTCTGATGACACCAAGATTGAACTCTTTGGCCTGAATGCCAAGTGTCACTTCTGGAGGAAACCTGGCACCATCGCTACGGTGAAGAATGGTGGTGGCAGCATCATTCTGTGAGGATGTTTTTCAGTGGCAGGGACTGGAAGACTAGTCAGGATCGAGGGAAAGATGAACGGAGCAAAGTACAGAGAGATCCTTGATGAAAACCTACTCCAGAGCACTCAGGACCTCAGACTGGGGCGAAGGTTCACCTTCCAACAGGACAACGACCCTAAGCACACAGCCAAGACAACGCAGGAGTGCCTTCGGGACAAGTCTCTGAATGTTTTGAGTGGCCCAGCCAGAGCCCGGACTTGAACTCGATCAAACATCTCTAAGAGACTTGAAAATAGTCTCCAACCTGACAGAGCTTGAGAGGATCTGCAGAGAAGAATGGGAGAAACTCCCCAAATACAGGTGTGCCAAGCTCTGGGCGGACATACCCAAGAAGACTCAAGGCTGTAATCGCTGACAAAGATGCTTCAACAAAGTACTGAGTAAAGGGTCTGAATACTTATGTAAATAGTATATTGCAGCTTTTTATTTGTAATACATTTGCAAAAATGTCTAAAAACCTGTTTTTGCGTTGTCATTATGGGGTATTGTGTCTAGATTGATGAGCGAAAAAAAACTATTTATTCCATTTTAGAATAAGGCTGTAACATAACATAATGTGGGAAAAGCCTTAGGGGTCTGAATACTTTCCGAATGCACTGTATGTATACTTTGACAAAGTAAGTAATTTAACTTGCCATGTCAATAAAGTCTACTGAATTGAATTGAGAGAGAAAGAGAGAAGTGAACCTCCCGCTGCTACAGGGGGTTGTGTGTCTAACGACAACCGATTCAGTTAAGAGCACACACACATACAGCCTTGGGGTTGGGGGGAAATCACAAATAAATAAATGTGTGCCTCCCCTGCCGCCCCTGAGGAGCAGCCATATTGAGGTTATGTACAATAAAATACAGAGCTGTGGCAGTGAATGGTGAAAGAAGCGGGACGGGGGCATCAATCGATGCCAGAACAGGGTGTTTTATTGTGTATTCAGTGCTGCGAAATGTCAGATAACTCTAGGCGGACACGCCCGCAACCTGATTTGTTTCGTCGCCTTCTTTCCCCCAAGTCTGTCCACACATTCTCCCTCTTACTCCTCGTGTCCCTCTGTCTTCACCCTCGGTCACCCATCACCCTCTCCTCTATTTCTCCCCCCTCTCTATTTCTCTCCCCCCCTCTCTATTTCACCTCTCCCCCCTCTTTATTTCTCCCCCTCTCTCTATTTCCCCTCTATTTCTCTCCCCCCCTATTTCTCTCCCCCCTCCCTCTATTTCTCTCCCACCTCTATTTATCCCCCTCTATTTCTCTCCCCCCTCCCTCTATTTCTCTCCCATCACTGTTTCTCTCCCCCCTCCCTCTATTTCTCTCCCCCCTCCCTCTATTTCTCTCCCCCCTCCCTCTAGTTCTCTCCCCCCTCCCTCTAGTTCTCTCCCCCCTCCCTCTATTTCTCTCCCACCTCTATTTATCCCCCCTATATTTCTCTCCCATCACTGTTTCTCTCCCCCCTCCCTCTATTTCTCTCCCCCCTCCCTCTATTTCCCCCCCATTCTCTCTATTTCTCCCCCCCTCCTATTTCTCCCCCCCCTCCTATTTCTCTCCTCCCCTCCTATTTCTCTCCTCCCCTATTTCTCTCCTCATTTTACATTTACATTTTAGTCATTTAGCAGATGCTCTTATCCAGAGCGACTTACATGAGCAATTAGGGTTAAGTGCCTTGCTCAAGGGCACATCGACAGATGTTTCACCTAGTCGGCTCGGGGATTAGAACCAGCGACCTTTCAGTTACTGGCACAACGCTCTTAACCACTAAGCTACCTCCTCCTCTCTCTATTTCTCTCCCCCTCTCTATTTCTCCCCCCTCTCTATTTCTCCCCCTCTCTATTTCTCCCCCCTTCTCTCTATTTCTCTCCCCCCTCTCTCTATTTCTCCCCCCTCTCTATTTCTCCCCCCTTCTCTCTATTTCTCCCCCCCTCTATTCCTCCCCCTCTATATTTCTCTCCCCCTCTCTCTATTTCTCCCCCCTTCTCTCTATTTCTCCCCCCCTCTCTATTTCTCCCCCCCTCTATTCCTCCCCCTCTATATTTCTCTCCCCCTCTCTCTTTTTCTCTCCCCCCTCTCTATTTCTCCCTCCTCTCGCTCTATTTCTCCCCCTTCTCTCTATTTCTCCCCCCTTCTCTCTATTTCTCTCCCCCTCTCTCTATTTCTCCCCCTCTCTATTCTCCCCCCTCTCTATTTCTCTCCACCTCTCTATTTCTCACCCCCCTCTATTTCTCCCCTCCTCTCTCTCTTTATTTCTCTCCCCCTCTCCCTATTTCTCCCCCTCTCTATTTCTCTCCCCCCTCTCTATTTCTCCCTCCTCTCTCTCTTTATTTCTCTCCCTCCTCTCTCTCTCTATTTCTCTCCCTCCTCTCTCTCTCTATTTCTTCCTCCTCTCTCTCTATTTCTCCCTCCTCTCTCTCTATTTCTTCCTCCTCTCTCTCTATTTCTCCCTCCTCTCTCTCTCTCTATTTCTCTCCCTCCTCTCTCTCTCTGTTCTAAAGAGAGGTGGAGAAGGAGACAGGAGGAAAAGCCATTGAGCCCAGGCCTTTACTTTTGGCTTTCCCTGACTCAATTATTTTATTTGAGAGATTTGTGATTTGTTACCGTGAATTGCTTAGTAAAGCATGGGTTATGTCTAACGGTATTCGAGAGACATTCAGGTGCTAACTTCTTTCATTTCTTGAACTACTTTGTATAGAACATGACAATATTTTCATCAAATAAACAAAAATCCACCCTTTGGTGATCCGTGGCTTGGTCATGCAACACATATTACCTCCTCTGATTGCTCCGATAGCTTCTGTAGTTTTTGTCTCTGTTCCTATGGTAACCTGGGTCCCTGAGGTCCTTAGCATATGTCCTGCTCCAAAAAAGAGAAGCTTAGCAGCTGACCTTCGGCCAAGTTCAGCACTGCACTGCCACACCGCACATCCAACCCTCAGGAGGACTGGACTTAGAGGCATTTCCTGTTGTCTTGCATCACACTTTCTACATCTGGCCAATAGCACTGAAGACACCTGACCTCCCTCTCACCCTAACTCACTTCAACTCTGGCATTTAAACTTTCACCAATCTTTATTTATTTTTTTAAAGTCTTCTTCTCTTCCTCCTATACAGCCCAAACCAAAACTGACACAATTTAAACTCATTATCAACTATTATAACCCCGCCCCCCTTCCTTCCTGATGCAGGGTGAAGTTTCCCCTAGACACTGATCTTGGGTCAGTTTTGCATTTTCCCCACTAATGGATAAGGTTAGGTTTAGGGGGAGGGCAATCTGACCTTAGTTCTGCACCTAGGGGAAACTTCATCCTGGAGTAGTGAAAGACCACCATGTCAGGTTAAACGAATGTAGTCCTCCCTCCCGGTGAGGGATGGGACTCATTTCCACACCACGGTGACCTTTGACCCTAAAGGTAATGGAGGGAGTGCCCGTCTTCTCATGGTGATCTGTCATGCAGACCCCGCCTCCTCCACCCCACCACTGTTACCCCTCTCTGACGGTGGGGTGCCAAAATGATCTCCTTTCTCCTGAAGTGAGCAGTCGTTCACTACTTCCCTTAAATCTAACAGCGTTGGATTGGTGGACGCATGGGCTAGTGGAAGTTTTCACTATATTTGCCTGACTAAATTACTTCGTTAGAGAAATTTGCAATTTGCTGCCACAAATTGATTAGCAGGGCATGGGTTATGTCTCTAAATTGTATTCAAGTGCTAACTTCTTCCATTTATTGAACTACTTTGTCTAAAACATGACAATATTTTCATCAGAGATGTGGCAAATGTACATAAATCCACCCTTTGGTGATCCGTGGCTTGGTCATGCAACACATATTACCTCCTCTGATTGCTCCGATAGCTTCTGTAGTTTTTGTCTCTGTTCCTATGGTAACCTGGGTCCCTGAGGTCCTTAGCATATGTCCTGCTCCAAAAAAGAGAAGCTTAGCAGCTGACCTTCGGCCAAGTTCAGCACTGCACTGCCACACCGCACATCCAACCCTCAGGAGGACTGGACTTAGAGGCATTTCCTGTTGTCTTGCATCACACTTTCTACATCTGGCCAATAGCACTGAAGACACCTGACCTCCCTCTCACCCTAACTCTTCAACTCTGGCATTTAAACTTTCACCAATCTTTCTTTCTTTTTAAAGTCTTCTTCTCTTCCTCCAATACAGCTCAAACCAAAACGGACACAATTTAAACTCAATATTAACTATTACAAGCAGCTACTCTTCCTAGGGTCCAGCAACATAAGACATTTACATACAGTTTAAAATACTACATGACATTACATTTCATAACACCTTACCAAACACATTCAGTGTGTTCCCTCAGGCCACTACTCCACCAGCACATATTTACAATACAACATCCATGTGCACGTGTGTGTAGAGTGCGTGTCTTATCATGTGTCTGTGTGTCTGTGCCTGTGTGTGTGTCTCTTCACAGTCCCCACTGTCCCATAAGGTGTATTTGTATCTGTTTTTTAAATCAGATTCTTCTGCTTGCATTAGTTACCTTGATGTGGAATATAGTTCCATGTAGCCATGGCTCTATGTAGTACTGTGTGCCTCTCATAGTCTGTTCTGGACTTGGGGATTGTGAAGAGACCTTTGGTGGCATGTCTTGTGGGGTATGCATGGGTGTCCGAGGTGTGTGCTAGTAGTTTAAACAGACACCTTGGTGAATTCAGCATGTCAACACTTCTTACAAAAACAAGTAATGATGAAGTCAATCTCTCCTCCACTTTGAGCCATGAGAGATTTACATGCATATTATTAATGTAAGCTCTCCATGTGCATTTAAGGGCCAGTCGTGCTGCCCTGTTCTGAGCCAATTGTAATTTTCCGAGGTCCCTCTTTATGGCACCTGACCACACGACTGAACACTAGTCCAGGTGCAACAAAACTAGGGCCTGTAGGACCTGCCTTGTTGATAGTGTTGTTAAAAAGGCAGAGCAGCGCTTCATTACAGACAGACTTGTCCCCATCTTAGCTACTGTTGTATCAACATGTTTTGACCATGACAGTTTACAATCCGGGGTTACTCCAAGCAGTTTAGTCACCTGAACTTGCTCAATTTCCACATTATTTATTACAAGATTTAGTTGAGGTTTATGGTTTAGTGAATGATTTGTCCCAAATACAATGCTTTTAGTTTTTGAACTATTTAGGACTAACTTATTCCTTGCCACCCATTCTGAAACGAACTGCTGCTCTTTGTTAAGTGTTGCAGTGATTTCAATCGCTGTAGTAGCTGACGTGTTTAGCAGCTGACCTTCGGCCAAGTTCAGCCCTGCACTGCCACACCACATATCCAACCCTCAGGGGGACTGGACTTAGAGGCATTTCCTGTTGTCTTGCATCACACTTCCTACATCTAGCCAATAGCAGTGAAGACACCTGACCTCTCACCCTAACAAGCTGTCTAGACTGGGCACGCATGTGCATCCGCGTGCCCCATCGCACGCATGTTGATTTTGTCCATCCACACGAGACTCGATCCAGGCACGCAGGTTGAAACATCCAAACAAACTCTGAACCAACTATATTAATTTGGGGACTGGTTGAAACACATGAAACATTCATGGACATTTAGCTAGCTAGCTAGCTGTTTCTAGCTAATTTGTCCTGGGATATAAACATTGGGTTGTTATTTTACCTAAAATGCACAAGGTCCTTTTTTGTCTGGATCTTTGTAGAATCCTGACCCATTTTGAGTCACATTTAATCCACAGATAAAAGGGTAAACCTAGTTAGTTTCTAGTAATCTCTCCTCCTTCAGTAGTAGGACTTTTCTTCTACTTCTTCTTCTGTGGATTTAATGTCTGATAAAAAATGGGCAACCAACTTTAAAAGTGCATAACCACCACCAACTGGACTGGATTGTTGACCTCAGTTCATCTTTCAAACACGCACGTGGGTATATGCTCCTAAAAACCAATGAACAGATGGGAGAGGCGGGACTTGCAGCGAATCAAGTGTAAAAAAATAGAACCAAGTTCTATTTTAGCGCCTGGCTACGCAGACGCTCATTGACGCGCGAGAGCAGTTTAGATGAAATGACTGAATAACAGGTATGTGTACATTTATTTTACAATGCGAACGGTGTGGTCAGCATGTAAGCCTTTTCTCAACCTAACCCTTCAACTCTGGCATTTAATCTTTCACCAATATATGTTTTAAGTCTTCTTCTCTTCCTCCAATACAGCCCAAACAAAAACGGACACAATTTAAACTCAATATTGGATTGGTGGACGCATGGGTTAGTGGGAGTTTCCACCATATTTGTTATACCAGTAATTTCCAAATCAGTGAAGGGAAGTGAACAAGTGTACACTTTAGGAGGAAGTATAGATAATTGGGACATACCCTGAGTCTTATTGATCTAGGACTGTTTTAACTCTAGTTGGCACAAATCTGAAACCGCTTACCGAAAAACTATTTTTATTCACTGTTTTGATCAAGGTTCTAGGGATGACAACAATTTACGCTTCTGCACTGATCCCTACGTAAAATGCATGCATGTATGACTGTAAATCGCTTTGGATTAAAGCGTCTCCTGAATGGTTGAAAATATGAGCCCAGTTGTAAACATGTTCCTCCTTTTCCAGGAAAGGGACACAAAGGCAGAGACTTGGCATCCTGGCACGGTATCGGTCTGTCCTGAACCTGGCGCTGGCCGCCTGGCCTGGGTGCCTGGCACCGTCGCCTTGGCAACGGGCTGGCAGCATGAACGGTGTTCCGTTGAGGCGGGGGGGGGGATTAGACCAGGACCAGATGTAACAATGTTGACAAAGCCCATCTGTGTCACCCCAAGGACCAAACAGACAGACAGACAGACAGACAGAAAGTCAGACAGACAGACATGTAGGCAGACAGACAGACATGTAGGCAGGCACAGACAGGCAGACAGACAGGCACAGACTAAATGTGAGGCACTTTGAAAAGGTGGGTCGGCTAAAACATTGATCCCACGGCCCTTAATTTAACCGTTGTGAGGCGTCAATTAAAAAGTGCTGTGCAAACACTTCTTATGGCTCTCCATCAGTGATGGTGGATTGGGAGGGGGGGGACGGGTTGCAGCAGCGTTAGATGGGGGGATGGGGCTGTTAAGAGATTCATGAGGATTTACGGCCTCCGACAGGAAGTCCGCCACGTGCCAAGACTGGAGTTTCATTCGCCTCGCCCGCCACTCGTCCATTGTTCTGGCCCTTTAGATACAGTATATGGACCGCAGTGCAGGACGTAAGCTGGCTGGCTGGCTGGCTGACTGGTTGGCTGGCTGGCTGGCTGCTTCTCATAGTCTGAATATGATTCATTCACCCCCTGCCCTTGCTATTCAAAGACCATTACATGTATTTGAGTCTAGACATTATTTACAACATTTAACTTCCAAACACGGATTAATTTGATTTGATTCAACGCGATTCCTACTGTGCATTCATATCGATTTCAATGGAGTGATTGATTACAATCCAGATTGACTGATTCCTCTGTCGGGTACCTACATTGTGTTGTGAGTGACACACTTGAGCTATGGCAGCGAGACTCAACCTTATCAGAGAAGCTAAAGGTCTCAGGACAATAATTCCATGGTCGAAGTATTTCCCTGAGAAGAAAGCATTCTATTGATTGTACGACTCGTCCGTTTGGACCGAGAGAGAAGGAGAGGGAGCGAGAGAGATTGGCTGCTCCTAAATGCCATCATATTCACTATCTTATAGTGCACTATTTTTGACCAGCGCCCATAAGGCACTGGTCAAAAGTAGTGCACTATGTAGGGAATATGGTGCTATTTGGGATGTAGCCATTGAGTTCTATTTATGAACCCTACATTCATCACAGGGTGTATTTCTGGGTTTTGTGTGGTTCATATCAATGCTTTTCTTTTCTTACTTGTTGATTTATGTCCCTGTCAGTGTTCAGAAAATCACATTTCCCCAGACATAAGGCACCATCTTCCCTAAATCAGCCAGTCGCATGCGGCCATTTCCCAATATTCCTCCACTCTGACCGAGTAGGGGACTGATGAGCGGGAGGAAGAAGTGTTAGGTGTTGTTAATGGAGGCATGGCTGCATGTATTGTGTGTGTGTGTGTGAGTGTAAGTGTGAGTGTGTGTGAGTGTATCACATGTATCCTGAGCTATTGTGGAGGTGTCAGGTCTCGCTTGAAAATAGCTGGCACCCACAGGATGTCCTGAGTGTGGAGGTGTGGGGCTTGAGTCGCCCCGTGACCAGGCAAGTGTGAAAAAGCAATTTAAAATGGATGCCATCCCACTGAGAGTGGACAGCTTCACCTGAGGAGGTGCTCAGTCAACAGTGTCTGCCATGGCCAGAACAGCGGAGAGAGAGAACACGCTGTCAGAGTCGGTGATCAAAACAAGGAACTTCTTTCTACACAGCAACCTTAAGAAAAGTACAGTCAATCGTGAGGAAGCTGGAGGAGCTGAACAGTACCTCACTAGCTGTTTTTCTGAGACTGGAAGAAAGGAATCACTGAGAAAAATATGCATTGGCCCAGACTGTACCACTAACAGGGCCCAGACTGTTCCACTATCAGGGCCCCGACTGTTCCACTAGCAGAGCCCAGACTGTTCCACTAGCAGGGCCAAGACTGTTCCACTATCAGGGCCCAGACTGTACCACTAACAGGGCCCAGACTGTTTCACTAACAGAGCCTAGACTGTTCCACTATCAGGGCCCAGACTGTTCCACTAGCAGGGCCCAGACTGTTCCCCTAGCAGGGACCAGACTGTTCCACTATCAGGGCCCAGACTGTTCCACTATCAGGTCCCAGACTGCCCTACTATCAGGGCCCAGACTGCTCCACTATCAGGGCCCAGACTACACCACTATCAGGGCCCAGACTGTTCCACTATCAGGGCCCAGACTGTTCCACTATCAGGGCCCAGACTGTTCCACTATCAGGGCCCAGACTGTTCCACTATCAGGGCCCAGACTGTTCCATTATCAGGGCCCAGAGTGTACCACTAACAGGGCCCAGACTGCTCCACTATCGGGGCCCAGACTGCACCATTATCAGGGCCCAGACTGATCCACTATCAGGGCCCAGACTGTTCCACTATTAGGGCCCAGACTGTTCCACTATCAGGGACCAGACTATACCACTAACAGGGCCCAGACTGTTCCACTATCAGAGCCCAGACTGTTCCACTAACAGGACCCAGACTGTTCCACTATCAGGGTCCAGACTGTACCATTATCAGAGCCCAGACTGTACCACTATCAGGGCCCAGGCTGTTCCACTAGCAGGGCCCAGACTGTTCCACTATCAGGGCCCAGACTGTTCCACTATCAGGGCCCAGACTGTTCCACTAACAGGGCCAAGACTGTTCCACTATCAGGGCCCAGACTGTTCCATTATCAGGGCCCAGACTGTACCACTAACAGGGCCCAGACTGTACAACTAACAGGGCCCAGACTGTACCACTAGTAAGGCCCAGACTGTTCCACTAACAGGGCCAAGACTGTTCCACTAGCAGGGCCCAGACTGTTCCACTATCAGGGCCCAGACTGTTCCACTATCAGGGCCCAGACTGTACCACTATCAGGGCCCAGACTGTTCCGCTAGCAGGGCCCAGACTGTTCCACTAGCAGGGCCCAGACTGTTCCACTAACAGGGCCCAGACTGTTCCACTAACAGGGCCCAGACTGCACCACTATCAGGGCCCAGACTGCACCACTATCAGGGCCCAGACTGTTCCACTATCAGGGCCCATACTGCTCCACTAGCAGGGCCCAGACTGTTCCACTAGCAGGGCCCAGACTGTTCCACTAACAGGGCCCAGACTGTTCCACTAACAGGGCCCAGACTGTTCCACTATCAGGGCCCAGACTGCACCACTATCAGGGCCCAGACTGTTCCACTAACAGGGCCCAGACTGTTCCACTAGCAGGGCCCAGACTGCTCCACTAGCAGGGCCCAGACTGTTCCACTATCAGGGCCCAGACAGTTCCACTATCGGGGCCCAGAATGTACCACTAACAGGGCCCAGACTGTACCACTAACAGGGCCCATACTCTTCCATTATCAGGGCCCATACTGTTCAACGAGCAGGGCCCAGACTGTACCACTAACAGGGCCCATACTCTTCCATTATCAGGGCCCATACTGTTCAACGAGCAGGGCCAAGAATGTTCCACTATCAGGGCCCAGACTGTTCCACTAACAGGGCCCAGACTGTACCACTAACAGGGCCCAGACTGTACCACTATCAGGGCCCAGACTGTTCCACTAGTAAGGCCAAGACTGTTCCACTATCAGGGCCCAGACAGTTCCACTATCAGGGCCCAGAATGTACCACTAACAGGGCCCAGACTGTACCACTAACAGGGCCCATACTCTTCCACTATCAGGGCCCAGAATGTACCACTAACAGGGCCCAGACTGTACCACTAACAGGGCCCATACTCTTCCATTATCAGGGCCCATACTGTTCAACGAGCAGGGCCAAGAATGTTCCACTATCAGGGCCCAGACTGTTCCACTAACAGGGCCCAGACTGTACCACTAATAGGGCCCAGACTGTACCACTATCAGGGCCCAGACTGTTCCACTAGTAAGGCCAAGACTGTTCCACAAACACGGCCCAGACTGTTCCACTAGCAGGGCCCAGACTGTTCCACTATCAGGGCCCAGACTGTTCCACTATCAGGGCCCAGACTGTACCACTATCAGGGCCCAGACTGTTCCACTAGCAGGGCCCAGACTGTTCCACTAGCAGGGCCCAGACTGTTTCACTAGCAGGGCCCAGACTGTTCCACTAACAGGGCCCAGACTGTTCCACTAACAGGGCCCAGACTGTTCCACTATCAGGGCCCAGACTGCACCACTATCAGGGCCCAGACTGTTCCACTAGCAGGGCCCATACTTCTCCACTAGCAGGGTCCA
>NC_059207.1:8624408-8629408 GCF_020615455.1 Coregonus clupeaformis | reverse complement strand
AGAGAGAGAGAGAGAGAGAGAGAGAGAGAGAGAGAGAGAGAGAGAGACTGAGACAGAGAGAGAGAGAGAGAGAGAGAGAGAGAGAGAGAGAGAGAGAGAGAGAGAGAGAGAGAGAGAGAGAGAGAGAGAGAGAGAGAGAGAGAGAGAGAGAGAGAGAGACAGAGAGAGAGAGAGAGAGAGACAGAGAGAGAGAGAGAGAGAGACACAGAGAGAGAGAGAGACAGAGAGAGAGAGAGAGACAGAGAGACAGAGAGACAGAGAGACAGAGAGACAGAGAGACAGGGAGAGAGAGAGAGAGAGAGAGAGACAGAGAGAGAGAGAGAGAGAGAGAGAGAGAGAGAGAGAGAGAGAGAGACAGAGAGAGAGAGAGAGACAGAGAGACAGAGAGAGAGAGAGAGAGAGAGAGAGAGAGAGAGAGAGAGAGAGAGAGAGAGAGAGAGACAGAGAGAGAGAGAGAGAGAGAGAGAGAGAGAGAGAGAGAGAGAGAGAGAGAGAGAGAGAGAGAGACTGCAAAAACATCCTCAGTGTACAACGTAAAGCACCAAATAATGCATGCAGAGCAGAATTAGGCCGATACCCGCTAATTATTAAAATCCAGAAAAGAGCCGTTAAATTCTACATCCACCTAAAAGGAAGCGAATCCCAAACCTTCCATAACAAACCCAACGCCTACAGAGAGATTAACTTAGAGAAGAGTCCCCTAAGCAAGCTGGTCCCAGGGCTCTGTTCACAAACACACACAGACTCCAGAGAGCCCCAGGACAGCAACACAATTAGACCCAACCAAATCAGGAGAAAACAAAAAGATAATTACTTGACACATTGGAAAGAATCAACAAAAGAACTGAGCAAACTAGCATGTATTTGGTCCTAAACACAGAATACACAGTGGCAGAATACCTGACCACTGTGACTGACCCAAATTTAAGGAAAGCCTTGACTATGTACAGACTCAGTGAGCATAGCCTTGCTATTGAGAAAGGCCGCCGTAGGCAGACCTGGCTCTCAAGCAGAAGACAGGCTATGTGCACACTGCCCACAAATGAGGTGGAAACTGGAGCTGCACTTCCTAACTTCCTGCCAAATGTATGACCATATTAGAGACACATATTTCCCTCAGATTACACAGATCCCACAAAGAATTTGAAAACAAATCAAATTTGGATAAACTCCCTGATCTACTGGGTGAAAACCACAGTGTGCAATCACAGCAGCAAGATTTGTGACCTGTTACCACAAGAAAAGGGCAATCAGTGAAGAACGAACACCATTGTAAATACAACACATATTTATGTTGATTTATTTTCTCTTTTGTACTTTAACTATTTGCACATCATTACAACACTGTATATATACATAATATTGTATTTGAAATGTCTTTATTCTTTTTGAACTTTTGTGAGTTTAATATTTACTGTTCATTTTTATTGTTTATTTCACTTTTGTTTATTATCTATTTCACTTGCTTTGGCAATGTTAACATATGTTTCCCATGCCAATAAAGACCCTTAAATTGAATTGAATTGAGAGAGAGAGAGACAGAGACAGAGACAGAGAGAGAGAGAGAGAGAGAGAGAGAGAGAGAGAGAGAGAGAGAGAGAGAGAGAGAGAGAGAGAGAGAGAGAGAGAGAGAGAGAGCGAGAGAGAGAGAGAGAGACAGAGAGAGAGAGACAGAGAGAGACGCTCTCTCTCTCTCTTTGTCTCTCTCTCTCTCTCTCTCTCTCTATGAAAGCCTGCCTAGCGAGAGAGAGAGAGTGAGTGAGTGAGTGAGTGAGTGAGTGAGTGAGTGAGTGAGTGAGTGAGTGAGAGAGTGAGAGAGAGAGAGAGTGAGTGTAATTGAATACTGTTTATTAAATCCCAGCTCTAAAATCTGGTTAGTCTAATCTGGACTTGTCCAATGGGACTGAGATTACCACGCTCCTACTATCGGCAACCCCATTTCCTTCCCTCTCTTTCTGATTTGCTGAATCAAATCCATCGCTAGAGAGGAAGGCCAACCTAATGAACTTTGTCAAACCAGAGATATGTTAATCAGACACAGACGTGGTACACACAGTACTGTCCTCCACATCCCACCATATTCCCCGAGACACTACCTGGAACCCTGAGTGTCCACATGTACCAACATGATAAGACAGGATTTTGCCTCCCTGCTCTCCAAATCAACACTACTGAAAATGTCACATGATAAATGCGTTTCATTTGCCATTCCAATTTGTTCCAAGAACGTGATTTCAGTTTATTTTCAATATATTTCTGATCAAACGTGTAAACTGAAAATGCATTTCAAATATTTGCTGAAGCACAGACTTGGTGAGCCTTACAGTGATGTAGTATGTGGGTGTGATTACAGTGATGCAGTATGTGGGTGTGATTATAGTGATGCAGTATGTGGGTGTGATTACAGTGATGTAGTATGTGGGTGTGATTACAGTGATGCAGTATATGGGTGTGATTAAAGTGATGCAGTATGTGGGTGTGATTACAGTGATGCAGAATGTGGGTGTGATTACAGTGATGTAGTATGTGGGTGTGATTACAGTGATGCAGTATGCGGGTGTGATTACAGTGATGTAGAATGTGGGTGTGATTACAGTGATGTAGTATGTGGGTGTGATTACAGTGATGCAGTATATGGGTGTGATTAAAGTGATGCAGTATGTGGGTGTGATTACAGTGATGCAGTATGTGGGTGTGATTACAGTGATGTAGTATGTGGGTGTGATTAAAGTGATGCAGTATGTGGTTGTGATTACAGTGATGCAGTATGTGGTTGTGATTACAGTGATGCAGTGTGTGGGTGCGGTTACAGTGATGCAGTATATGGGTGTGTTTATAGTGATGCAGTATGTGGGTGTGATTACAGTGATGTAGTATGTGGGTGTGATTACAGTGATGCAGTATGTGGTTGTGATTACAGTGATGCAGTGTGTGGGTGCGGTTACAGTGATGCAGTATATGGGTGTGATTATAGTGATGCAGTATGTGGGTGTGATTACAGTGATGCAGTATGTGGGTGTGATTACAGTGATGCAGTATGTGGGTGTGATTACAGTGATGCAGTATGTTGTTGTGATTACAGTGATGCAGTATGTGGGTGTGATTACAGTGATGCAGTATGTGGGTGTGATTGACCAAATTCTGATACTTAAAAATGTGTATAAATCAAATGTATCATATTAATATTGTGTTGCTATGATAAATGTAATGTATACACATTTTCAAGAAAGACACATACACACTTGTATCAGAATTTGGAGGTGGTGGAAAAAGTACCCAATTGTCATACTTGAGTAAAAGTAAAGATTTCTTAATAGAAAACTACTCAAGTAAATGTGAAAGTCACGCAGTAAAATACTACTTGTGTAAAAGACTAAACGTATTTGGTTTTAAATATGTATACTTAAGTATCAAAAGTAACATTAATTGCAAAAAATATACTTAAGTATCAAAAATAAATCATTTAAAATTCCTTATATTAAGCAAATTAGACATAACCATTTTCCTTTATTTTTATTTACAGATAGCCAGGGGCACACTCCAACACTCAGACTTAATTTACAAACTAAGCATTTGTGTTTAGTGAGTCCGCCAGATCAGATGCAGGAAGGATGACCAGGGATGTTCTCTTGATAACTGCATGCATTAATTGGACAACTTTCCTGTCCTGCTAAGCATTCAAAATGTAACGAGTACTTCTGGGTGTCAGGGGAAATGCATGGGGTAAAAAGTACATTATAATGCAGTGAACTAAAAGCAAAAGTTGCCAAAAATATAAATAGTAAAGTACAGATACCCCCCCAAAAATACTTAAGTAGTACTTTAAAGTATTTTTACTTAAGTAGTTTACACCTCTGGAATTTGGTCAATCACACCCACATACTACATCACTGTAAAGCTCGAAGCCTTTTCCCTATGACAATTAGTCAGTGGAATATGTCCATGTCCACTAAGGATGTCCACTAAGGATGTCCACTAAGGATGTCCACTAAGGATGTCCACTAAGGATGTCCACTAAGGAGTATCAGATGCTAGAAGGACAGAGGACAGAGTGGCCATATAGTGAAGTTGACACACAAGGAGTCCCTGTGACTCCATCCAGGGCTGAGTTCAGTGTTTTGTGTTTTGATCCCATCTCTTTGGCCTCAGTAGCCTGTCCATCCATCCAGGCCTGGGAGAGGAGCATGTGAACCCAATATAGCCTGACAGACCATCTCAGACACGCTAACCAAGTTAGCATCTGCAACCCTGCTGCTGTCACCTCCTCCAGGGTCATCGTTCTATTTATCACACCCCGGACGCACAAGAGAGAGGCGTGAACTGACATCACATTAGTTCGTCCGGTGCTGTTGATGTCACAACACTGTCGGAGAAGTTCATTAGGAGTGTGTTTTGGAAGCCAGTCTTAAATTAGAAATGTGGCTTGAAGGATTGCGGATTGTTATTGCCATTATGTTTATCACTGGGTGAAATTTACTCTGAAAGGTTATTTCAAATGTTAATAGGAGTAGGAACTCTGTCCTGTCTGGCATACGGTCTTAAAGAGGTGCTTAATTCTTCATCGAGAAGGTAGACAACCTCCACGGCCCTTGACTCAACAAATAGTAACACTTGAACACAACGCCTCGCCGGTTCGCCTGCTGTGGTGGATGGTGTAGCAGAGTTCAGTCGGGAAACGTTAGCATAATGCCTTTTAGAAGAACTCATTCTGCAGTCTTCCCTCCTTCCTAAAGGAAAGGTTAAACGATAACCCCGTCTTGTGACAAATCAATCACTAACACCAACATATTGTCGAACCTGAGTTAAGCGTTCTTGTTGCATTAACCATCCATCACACGGGACCCGAAACCCGCAGCGTCTCTCATTGTGAATGATGACAGCACGCCAAGATGCAATCGCTTATCTGGCAGCATCAGCATCACTCGCATCATCATCTGCTGGATGGAGCACACGGCTTCCTCTGGAGCTCAGTCAGTCAGTCCACCTCACTGCCTTTCCTC
>NC_059207.1:8436908-8621908 GCF_020615455.1 Coregonus clupeaformis | reverse complement strand
GATCATACTGAGGCTGAGTTTTTTCCATTTGCGGTCTGACCAAGAGAGAAGAGCTAGAGAGACAGAAGCGAGCAGATGTCGAGGAACCACAGAACCGACGGTGACTGGTGCTGTTGCATACCTCTACCAACAGACAATGAATGTCTCAGCTGTCGAGAACGGGACCCGCTTAATACGACATTGGAGGAGGTAGAACATCAGATTGAAGATTGAACAGAAGATGTGTGTAATTAAACACCGATTTCTTGTTTCTCATCAATCCTGGTGTTGGAGACTTTCTTCAGAATGTCCAGGAACAACTGGAAACGACGTGCCACACCCTGACGGTCCAAATGGGATGCTCTCTGAAACATAAGTGTTTTGACTAATGTTATTTACAGGATAGTTATAAAATTACTCACAAAGATGCAAATAAATGGCCTACCTAATGGCACCCGTCCAACTGTATTTTCGAGGAACCTGCCTACACTCCATAATGTAACTGGCTACTGTAGTCTCCTCTTCAAGTTTGTCTGACAATGATGACATGCTGGCTAGATAAACAGTGTCTAGAACGAGTGGATGCGCGCCATAAAAATATAATGTATGGGAGACGCACTTCACAATCTGGTCTACAAACAGGAAGTACCTGTGATGTGCTCAATACAGAAGTGGTCCGATAAAGCGGATGCTAAGCTACAGGACTGTTTCGCTAGCACAGATTGGAATATGTTCCGGGATTCATCCGATGGCATTGAGGAGTTTACCACATCAGTCACTGGCTTCATTATTAAGTGCATCGGCGACGTAGTCCCCAGAGTGACCGTACGTACATATCCTAACCAGAAGTCATGGATTAAAGGCAACATCCGCACTGAGCTAAAGGCTAGAGCTGACGCTTTCAAGGAGCAGGACACAAATCCGGACGCTTAGAAGAAATCCCGCTACGCCCTCCGATGAACCATCAAACAGGCAAAGCATCCATACAGGACCAAAATCGAATCCTACTACAGTGCCTCTGAAGCTCGTTGGATGTGGCAGGTCTTGCAAACTTTCACGGATTACAAAGGGAAACCTAGACGCGAGCTGCCCAGTGACGCAAGCCTACCAGAGGATCTAAATGCCTTCTATGCTCGCTTCAAGGTAAGCAACACTGAGCACCAGCTGTTCCGGTCGACTGTGTGATCACGCTCTCCGTAGCCGATGTGAGTAAGACTTTTAAACAGGTTAACATTCACAAGGACACAGGGCCAGACGGATTACCTGGATGCACACTGACATTTTCAACCTCTCCCTGACCCAGTCTGTAATAACCACATCTTTCAAGCAGACCACCATAGTCCCTGTGCCCAAGAACGCCAAAGGTAACCTGTCTAAATGACTATTGCCCCATAGCACTCACATCTGTAGCCATGAAATGCTTTGAAAGGTTGATCATGGCTCACATCAACACAATCATCCCAGACACCCTGGATCCACTACAATTTGCATACCGTCCCAACAGATCCACAGATGACGCAATCTCTATTGCACTCCACACCGCCCTTTCCCACCTGAACAAAAGGAACACCTACGTGAGAATCCTGTTCATTTACTACAGCTCAGCGTTCAACACCGTAGGGCCCTCCAAGGTCATCACTAACATAAGGACCCTGGGGTTAAACACCTCCCTCTGTAATTTGATACTGGGCTTTCTGATGGGCCGCCCCCAGATGGTGAAGGTAGGCAACAACACATCCGCCACAATGACCCTCAACACGGGGGCCCCTCAGGGATGTGTGCTTACCCGCCTGCTGTACTTCCTGTTCACCCACGACTGCGAGTCGCACACGACTCCAACACCATCATTAAGTTTGCTGACGACACGATGGTGACGACGATGAGACGGCCTACAGGGACGAGATCGGAGACCTGGCAGTGTGGTGACAGGACAACAACTTCTCCCAAAACGTCAGCAAGACAAAGGAGCTGATCGTGGACTACAGGAAACGGAGGGCCGAGCACGCCCCCATTCTCATCGATGGGGCTGTAGTGGAGTTCCTCAGTGTCCAGATCACTAAGGACCTATCATGGCCCAAATACACCAACACAGTCGCGAAGAGGGCACGACAACACCTCTTCCACCTCAGGAGGCTGAAAAGATGTTGCATGGGCCCTCAGATCCTCAAAAAGTTCTACAGCTGCACCAACGAGAGCATCTTTTTTTTTTTATAATATGTTTATTATTTTCCAATAAAAATAAAGTAAAAGAGACAGCAATACAAACAATGACATTCATTGTACTGTTGGATGGGATGGCCAGTTTAGAGGACAAAACAAAAGTTAACTCACACATACACAAAATAAAACAAAATCCTATTAGGTGGTACGTGTATAAGAAGACAGCATATAGTCATTACAAGCAGTGTAGTTCAGCCAAAAATAAATATTGAGTGGAGTACAGCACAGAGTAGCAGCAGATCGTCAGCCCAGTTATGAAGCGGGACTAGACCATTTATCCAGTATCGGCTGCCATATTTTGTAAAACAATGGACTTCTATTGGAGGTGTTGTATCGAATCTTTTCCATATGGATTACATTCCCTAAATCCCGTAACCACATTTCAAAGGTAGGTACAGTCTCCAATTTCCAAAATTGCAATATGAGCCTTTGGCTAATAGAGTACAAAGAGAGACAGCTTTCCCCTCCTGGTTATTCCCATCAACTGTACCAAACAGAGCGATCAATGGGTCTGGGGCTAGAACTCTATCAAAGGCCTTAGATAAGTAATCAAAAATGAGAGCCCAGTAAGCCTGTAATTTAGGGCATGTCCAGAATAAGTGGGACAACGTCCCCTCCTCCTGCTTGCACCCTCTCACACAGTGGTGAGGTGTCCGGGAATATTTTATGCAGTTTTACTTTTGAGTAGTGTAACCTGTGTATCACCTTAAACTGTACAAGGTTGTGTCTGGCATTCACTGAACTGTGGTTTATATTCCTGAGAGCTTCTATCCAGTCCTCATTTGAGATTTCTGAACCAAGTTCTTGTTCCCAAGCCCTTTTAATGGTGTCTGTGGATACCTCTATGTGGGCCTGTAGCACATCATACAGTCTGGAGACCGACCCTTTTGAATGGGGTTTGACAAGGATCAAGCTATCTAATGTAGGACTATTTGGCTTCATGCCATACTGTGGGATGTGTCCTTAAGAAATTCCTGATTTGGAGGTATCTGAAAAAATGTGTTGTTGGCATGTTGAACTTTGCCTGTAGTTGTTGAAATGAAGCTAACTGACCATCTATGTATAGATTACCAATTGTTGTGAGCCCCTTCTCCCTCCACTGTGAAAACACCACATCATCCATTGCAGGGTGGAAAGCATGATTCCGGCTAATCGGGCTGTCTATGTACACAGTGGGTATGTTAAGAAAATCCCTAATCTGTTTCCAGATCCTAAGAGTATGACAAATGACTGGATTGGAGTCATAAGTGGCTTTTTTCACATATGATGGGCTATTAACAAGTGCAGGGAGTGAGGAACGTTGACAGGAGGCCTGCTCAATCAAAAGCCATGAAGGCATATCCTTCCGTCTCATCTCAGGTAAACTTTCCCTCCAGAAAGACACAATGTTCAGATTAGCAGCCCAATAATACAGTTTGAAGTGAGGAAGGCCAAAGCCCCCCCCTCTATCTTGTACTTGCATAAATGCTTCTTTGCAATTCTGGCTGCCTTGTTATCCCATAAAAATGGAGTTACTATTGAATCCAGTTTCTTAAAATAGCTTTGTGGTATGAAATTGGGTAGACATTGGAAGAGGTAAAGAAACCTGGGTAGGACAACCATTTTAATAGCGTTTATACGACCAACCAAGGAAATAGGCAGAGTTTTCCAGAAATCTATATTTTGTTTAAGCTGATATATTTTCATGTCCCAATTCACTTTCAATAGCTGGTCAAGGTCTCTTGTCACTACAATGCCAAGACTTGTGAACTTGTCCCTCACTGTTCTAAGCGGGGTAGATTGCAGAAATTGCATATCCACAGGCCGTGATATTGGCATCATCTCACTTTTTTGCCAGTTTATCTTGTAGCCAGAGAAGGAGCCGAATGTGTTTATCAAGTTAAGTAATGGTGGAATAGACGTTTTAGGCTTGGACAAAAACAAAAGAACATCGTCTGCATAAAGGGAAATTTTGTGCTGTGTGTCTTTTATTTTAACAGAAGCTATATCGGCACATGCCCGAATGCGCGTAGCAAGGGGTTCCATGGCTATAGCGAAGAGAGCAGGCGAAATAGGGCACCCTGTCGGCACCCCTTGAACAGGCGGAATGACTGCGACATTTCCTGATTGGTCACCACGGACGCCATTGGGTGTGCATAAATAATTCTTATCCAATTAATAAATTCCTTTCCAAATCCGAAATGCTCCAGAACCGACATCATATACTTCCACTCAATCCGATCAAACGCCTTCTCTGCATCAAGAGCTATTACCACTGCCTCAACTTTGTGATCATGATACATTACGTTGAAAGGCGTCTCAAATTGTAGTATATATGTCGGCCCGGGATAAAACCTGTCTGGTCAGGTGTATGATGTCGGAAATATATTTTTTCAATCGGTTTGCCAATATCTTTGTCAACACCTTGTTTTCTATGGGGAGTAACGACACGGGGCGATACGACGACATCTCCATGGAATCTCTATCTTTTTTTCAAGATCAGGGCTATTGTAGCCTCATACAGTGTTTGCGGGAGTTTGGTATTTTCTTTGGATTGTTGAAACATTCGCAGCATAAGTGGAGATAGACTAGCGCAGTACTTCTTATAGAATTCTATTACATATCCATCGGGCCCAGGGGCCTTGCTGTTTGGAAATTGTGCTATCGCTGTGTTAATTTCATCTAAGGTTATCCCCCTGCATCGAGTGCGGCAGCTGCCCCCTGTCTAGTTTAGGAAGTTCACAATCAGCGAAAAAGCGTTCCATAGTTTGTGGATCAGTAGCATCGCATTTTGATTGGTATAGCTCTGAGTAAAACTGTGCAAAGCATTTATTAATGTCCTGCGGATCTGTTACTATTTTACCCTTCTTGTCTTTTATTTTGTGAATAGCTCTAGATGCTTGTACATGCCTTAGCTGTCTTGCTAATAATTTATGTGGTTTGTCCCCCAGTTCAAAATAACTTTGTTGCGTTCTAGCAAGTAAAGAGCCCACCCGTTTCGAAAGGATGGTATTGTATTCATACTTTAACTTTGTGATCTTCTCAAGGACTGTATACGAGGAATTTGTCCTAAAAACGTTCTCCTGTTCCCCTAACTCTCTTTCAATTTCTCTCAGCCTAGTATTGGCACGTTTCTTCCTCTCTGATGTATAAGAAATAATGTAACCTCTAATCACAGCCTTTAGAGATTCCCAAAGGGTGGAGTCGTCAACATCCCCCGTGTCGTTAGTACTGAGGAAAAAGGCAATCTGCTCCTCCAAATACTGACAAAAAGCCTCATCTTTCAACAGGTATGCGTCTAAGTGCCACGGTCGCGACCTGTCGACATATTGTCGAGTTTCAGCACCATGGACAGAGGAGAGTGGTCCGTAATTAGAATGGGGTGATAGGTAACCGACTCAGCTGCTGAGATTAGTTTGGAGTCCAACAAAAATAGTCAATTCTGGAATATGATTTATGAACTGATGAGAAGAAAGAATAATCCCTGTCTGTTGGGTGCGTCAGTCTCCAAATATCGACAATGTTAAGGTTTGTCATCAATGTATTTAGACAGACACTGGCATTTGATTGTTGAAGTGACCTTGATAGCTGTTTATCTAAAAGAGGGTCTAACGTACAGTTAAAGTCACCTCCAACAATAACACTTGTATCCGAGATATTTGGTATGGCCTTAAATACCCTTTGAAAAAATAATGGATCATCGAAGTTGGGTCCATATAAATTGACCAAGGTTATTGGTTTTGAATTCAGTGTACCAGCCACAATAATATACCGACCATTAGGATCTGAAATCGAGGTTGAGTAAACAAAAGGAATGTTTTTCCTTATCAGGATTGCTACCCTCTCGCTTTTGCATCAAAGTTAGACTGGTATATCTGACCGATCCAGCCGACTCGTAGCTTGACCTGCGCGGGCGTTTAATATGAGTTTCTTGAAGAAGCACTATGTCAGCACCCAGTGATTTAAGATGAGAAAAAACCTTAGCTCGTTTCACGACATGCCCTAATCCATTACAGTTCCAGCTGACTATCTTTATTCCACCTGGTCTACTCTGTGCTCGGTCACTATGTGGCATTTCTTATTTTAAAGCAAATTGCTGCTGTCATACAAAACCCAGAAGAAAAACGTCCCGCCGCGCGGAGCTTGTCATGCCACCTGTACTAATAAACGTGAACATAAACACAGACCCCAACCCCCCCCCGTCCCCTTTACTGAGTGACTTCCCAAACGAAGCACTCCTTGGCTAACACACAAACGTTAGGGTGTCTAGACATAAAGCTTGAACTAACTCGTCGTCTATAGATGCTCCGCATATAAACTAATATTAAATAACACTTAACTTAACTCTCATGTTAGGGGGTGAGTGGCGCTAAAACATGACATGCCAAACAATGCTATATTAGCCACAACATCTCACCTATCCTATAAGTCCCAATTTCTGATCTTCTGATCGAAAAGACATAGGCCGGAAATTCAATTCACACACATTCCTGGCCTGTATTTGTCCATTTAGCTTGCTGGCACAGCCGTTCTGTATCCTCAGCCGGGGAGCTTGCTTGTCAAGAACAGATCTGCCTCTTTTGCGTTGTCAAACGTACGTGTTGATCCCTCGACTGTCACCTTAAACCGGGCTGGGAAGAGGAATCCATATCGGATGTTGGCCGCCCTGCATTTGTTGCGTACCTCATCATACTCTTTCCGTTGGTTCCTCACCTCCAAGGTAAGATCTGGGTAGAAAGACACCCTGGCTCCGTTGTAGTTAAGGGGGAACTTTTGACTAGCCAGCTTGAGGATGAGATCCCTGGTGTGGGGATAGTGCAGCCTTACAATGAATGGCCTTGGTGGCCCGCCCTTGGCCGGCTTCGTTGCCTGTGCTCTGTGTGCGCGGTCGATCAGGATGGCCGTTTTGAAGTGTTCACTCCCCAGCAATGCCGGTATCAGCTCCGAGACAAATTCAGTGGGTTTCCCTTTCTCCGTGTCCTCCTGGATCCCACATATTCTGATGTTCTGGCGTCTTGAATGCGACTCGAGCATTTCCAGTCGGGCCTTCAGGGTTTTGTTGTCATTTTTGAACGTTGCGCACTGTTTCTCTATGTCCTGTAGCCTGGCCTCGTGATCGATTGTCGTCTGCTCAACCTCGTGCACCCTTCCCTTAGTTGCCTTCACAGTTTCGGCCAAAGTCCCAATACTCTTTGAGATATCAGCCAACCTTGTGTCCACCTTCTTGCTTAGTGCGTTTATGGCAGCCAGTATGTCACTTTGAGTAGGATCTGTGGGGAACTCTTGGAAGCTAGCCTCTTCAGCTAGCTCCTCGTGGGTCGGCGACGTTGAAATTGGTTCGTTGTCTATCTCATTCCAATTATCTTGTTTAGCGCCCCCTTTTTTGTTGCCTTTTCCCTTTGTCATATTTGTTTGAAGTTATAGGTTGTGAGAGGTTAAGATAAATATTAGTTTGTTTCAAAATTGAGCGGAGCTCTAGCAATGCACGTCTACTCCATAGCACGCTCTCTAGCGCCCCCCCAACGAGAGCATCTTGACTGGTTGCATCACCGCTTGTTATGACAACTGCTCGGCATCCGACTGCAAGGCACTACAGATGGTAGTGCGTACGGCCCAGTACATCACTGGGGAGGAGCTCCCTGCCATCCAGGACCTCTATACCAGGCGGTGTCAGAAGAAGGCCCAAATATTTGTCAGACTCCATCCACCCTAGTCACAATCTGTTCTCTCTGACTTTCTGCTTTTTACCCCCTACCTACATCACCTAACCAAACCTACATGTATATATTACCTAAAGCAATCACCCCAACTACCTCGTAACCCAGTACACTGACTCGGTACCGGTACTCCTTGTATATGGCCTGTATATAGCCTCGTTATTGTTATTTTATTGTGTTACTATTTTCTATTGTTTAATTTTCTACTTTTTAACTGCATTGTTGTAAAAGGGCTTCTAAGTAAGCATTTCACGGTAAAGTCTACACTTGTTTTATTTTGCGCATGTGTCAAAAAAAATTTGATTCGATTTGCATAAACAATCATTTATATTGCCAAACAGTGCAAGAAGTATACGGTCAATAGTGGTAGTAGAGAAGAACATGTTGCTTGCAATCGCCAGACTAGCTTTTATACCAATACTATCCTAATTAGCCTGTAAATCCACACAGAAGAGGAAGAAAAACAGCTTGACACTCTTGACCACTCACACCCTATGAACAGTGAGTTGGCTATACAGCCTTCAAGTACACAAGACCAAGAGAGCCGTCAATAGTATTGCATGTAGCCTTTCAGTTACAGTTTTGGGCCAATAACCGAAAGGTTGCTGGTTCAAATCCCTGAGTTGACAAGGTGAAGAATATGTCGATGTGTCCTTGAGCAAGGCACTTAACCCTAACCGCTCCTGTTAGTCGCTCTGGATAAGAGCGTCTGCTAAATGACCAAAATATAAATGTATTGTGCCATCATTATAAATGAGTATGCTTAATGATCCCTGAGTCTATATTTTATGTTGCGTATTTACTGTCTTGATTGTTACATATAACATTGTCATGTATTTATGTTCTGTGCCTCTAGACAATACAGACTGGTCTCTTATCGCCTCACCCTGGAGTGGATGCTGAGGGGGAGAACGTCTAAGGCCAACGACGGGTAGCCCCATCATGTGTGGTGGCAGCAATTACATCTACCTACCCTGAACCCAACGGCAGCAACGTTGCATTCCAGGAAATAGCGTCTTATACAAATACAATTTTCAATAAATAATATTGTATTTATAAAAAAAAAGTATTATAAAAACACAACAATTACACAGTTACTATGCCATTCACACTGTCACTCAGTTAGTTAGACCAGGGATTTACAAACATGTTCCTGGAGAGCTACCGTCTTATAGGTTTTCACTCCAACGGGTGAGCCTGATTAGGGTTGGGCTGGATTGAAAACCTACAGGACGGTAACTCTTAAATTACAAGGTTTGAGAACCGTTGGGTCATAGACATAGAATGGGCGGATGAGATTATGCTGAGCTGGGGGTACCGGTCTCTGGACAATGATGTGAACGGGCAAAAGCGTCGAGTGAGGAGCAGTCATGTTGTCAACAAGGCAGCACCACTAGGTCATGTTGTCAACAAGGCAGCACCACTCAGTCATGTTGTCAACAAGGCAGCACCACTAGGTCATGTTGTCAACAAGGCAGCACCACTCAGTCATGTTGTCAACAAGGCAGCACCACTAGATCATGTTGTCAACAAGGCAGCACCACTAGGTCATGTTGTCAACAAGGCAGCACCACTAGGTCATGTTGTCAACAAGGCAGCACCACTAGGTCATGTTGTCAACAAGGCAGCACCACTAGGTCATGTTGTCAACAAGGCAGCACCACTAGATCATGTTTTCAACAAGGGAGCATGATAACAGTGCCTAAAACTAGTTGATTCATCACCATTGTCATTTTCTGTGCAGTATTTGGCTGCTCTAACAAGGCAGGAAAGAAAACAGGAAGAAAATATGTTTACAGATTTCCCGCAATAATGACACACCATTGGTGACACCAATGAGATAAGATTCAGGAACTGTCAGAAAAGCGAAGAAACCTTTTAACCTGTCAAGACCTGAACCCAGACAGTCAGTACATGGTCTGCTATGATCATTTCATCACTGGTAATTCAAGTCTGATCAATCAATCAATCAAGTTTAGTTTAGCTGTTATGCTAACCAGGTGTTAACAACAACTCTAAATTAGCTAGCTAGATAGATAGCTTGTAGTGCAGCTGCATGTGTCGCATGAGTTTCAAGTTTTGGGGAAGCAATTTTTTCACCATAAAAATGCACCTTTTACAGTGGCTTGCGAAAGTATTCACCGCCCTTGACATTTTTCCTATTTTGTTGCCTTACAACCTGGAATTAAAATAGATTATTTGGGGGGTTTGTATGATTTGATTTACACAACATGCCTACCAAGTTGGATGGGTTCCGCTGGTGTACAGCAACCTTTAAGTCATACCACAGATTCTCAATTAGATTGAGGTCTGGGCTTTGACTAGGCCATTCCAAGATATTTAAATGTTTCCCCTTAAACCACTCGAGTGTTGCTTTAGCAGTATGCTTAGGGTCATTGTCCTGCTTGAAGGTGAACCTCCGTCCCAGTCTCAAATCTCTGGAAGACTGAAACAGGTTTCCCTCAAGAATTTCCCTGTATTTAGCGCCATCCATCATTCCTTCAATTCTGACCAGTTTCCCAGTCCCTGCTGATGAAAAACATCCCCACAGCATGATGCTGCCACCACCATGCTTCACTGTGGGGATGGTGTTCTCGGGGTGATGAGAGGTGTACCTTCTTCCATATGTTTGGGGAGTCTCCCACATGCCTTTTGGCGAACACCAAACGTTTGCTTCTTTTTTTCTTTAAGCAATGGCTTTTTTCTGGCCACTCTTCCGTAAAGCCCAGCTCTGTGGAGTGTACAGCTTAAAGTGGTCCTCTGGACAGGTACTCCAATCTCTGCTGTGGAGTTTTGCAGCTCCTTCAGGGTTATCTTTGGTCTCTTTGTTGCCTCTTTGATTAATGCCCTCCTTGCCTGGTCCGTGAGTTTTGGTGGGCGGCCCACTCTTGGCAGGTTTGTTGTGGTGCCATATTCTTTCAATTTTTTAATAATGGATTTAATGGTGCTCCGTGGGATGTTCAAAGTTTCTGATATTTTTTTTATAACCCAACCCAGATCTGTACTTCTCCACAACTTTGTCCCTGACCTGTTTGGAGAGCTCCTTGGTCTTCATGGTGCCGCTTGCTTGGTGGTGCCCCTTGCTTAGTGGTGTTGCAGACTCTGGGGCCTTTCATGGGTGTATATATACTGAGATCATGTGACAGATCATGTGACACTTAAATAAAGTCCACCTGTGTGCAATCTAACTAATTATTTGACTTCTGAAGGTAATTGGTTGCACCAGATCTTATTTAGGGGCTTCATAGCAAAGGGGGTGAAGACATATGCACGCACTACTATTCCGTTATTTACTTTTTAGAATTTTTGAAACAAGTTATTTTTTTCATTTCACTTCACCAATTTGGACTATTTTGTGAATGTCCATTACATGAAATCCAAATAAAAATCCATTTAAATTACAGGTTGTAATGCAACAAAATAGGAAAAAATGCCAAGGGGGTGAATACTTTTGCAAGGCACTGTATAACAAAGGATTGCATGCATTGATCATCGCATTTGCAGACTAATGTAAGCCTACTATTCCTAATGTGATGAGTAGACTGGATAGTGATAATTTAGGCTATTAATGGGAGCATTGTGTCATAGGCCTATAGGCTATATCAGACACGTTTATTTCCTTTGCCCGGGACAAAATGTGTCCTTTGATAAACATTTCATACACTTCTACCACACTTTATATGACTGCAGACATTAGCAGAATATGTTTTAATACGATTGTAGCTTGACACTGACAACAGATCAATAGAAACGACCTTGTCTTGAATGTAACCATGTCCAGTGCCTTCAGAAAGTAATCAGACCACTTTACTTTTTCCACATTTTGGTAGGTTACAGCCTTATTCTAAATTGTCCCCCCCATCAATTTACACACAATACCCCAGAATGACGAAGCAAAAACTGGATTTTAGAAATTGTTGCTAATTTATAAAGACAAAAAAATGAAATATCACATTTACTTAAGTATTCAGACCCTTTACTCAGTATTTTGTTGAAAGAACCTTTGGCAGCGATTACAGCCTCAAGTCTTCTTGGGTATGACGCTACAAACTTAGCACATCTGTATTTGGGGAGTTTCTCCCATTCTTCTCTGCAGATCCTCTCAAGCTCTGTCAGGTTGGATGGGGAGCGTTGCTGTACAGCTATTTGCAGGTCTCTCCAGAGATGTTCGATCAGGTTCAAGTCCGGGCTCTGGCTGGGCCACTCAAGGACATTCAGAGACTTGTCCCGAAGCCACTCCTGCGTTGTCTTTGCTGTGTGTTTAGGGTCGTTGTCCTGTTGGAAGGTGAACCTTTGCCCCAGTCTGAGGTCCTGAGTGCTTTGGAGCAAGGATCGCTCTGTACTTTGCTCAGTTCATCTTTGCCTTGATCCTAACTAGTCTCCCAGTCCCTGCCGCTGAAAAATATCCCCACAGCATGATGCTGCCACCACCATGCTTCACCGTAGGGATGGTGCCACGTTTCCTCCAGACGTGACGCTTGGCATTCAGGCCAAAGAGTTAAATCTTGGTTTCATCAAAGCAGAGAATCTTGTTTCTCCTCAGTTTGGCCAGGTGAGCAGCTCTAGGAAGAGTCTCGGTGGTTCCAAACTTCTTCCATTTAAGACTGATGGAGGCCACTGTGTTCTTGGGGACCTTCAATGCTGCAGAAATGTTTTGGTACCCTTCCTCAGATCTGTGCCTCGACACAATCCTGTCTCAGAGCTCTACGGACAATTCCTTCGACCTCATGGCTTGGTTTTTGCTCTGACATGCACTATCAACTGTGGAACCTTATATAGACAGGTGTGTTCCTTTACAAATAATATCCAATCAATAGAATTTACCACAGGTGGACTCCAATCAAGTTGTAGAAACATCTTAAGGATGATCAATGGAAACAGGATGCACCTGAGCTCAATTTCGAGTCTCATAGCAAAGGGTCTGAATACTTATCCAAATAAGGTATTTCTGGTTTTATTGTTAATACATTTGCTAAAAATTATAAAAACCTGTTTTCGCTTTGTCATTATGGGGTATTGTGTGAAGATTGCTGAGGATTTTATATTTATTTAATCAATTTTAGAATAAGGCTGTAACGTAACAAAATGTGGAAAAAGTCAAGGGGTTTTAAAGACTTTCTGAAGGCACTGTATCTAAGCATATAAAAAGTGGCCATGGCTAGAAAGGATCCAGCTTTTGTCAAATTAACGTGAAAAGTAATTTGTTAGCATTTTAGCTAACCCTAACTCTTCCCTTACCTTAACCTAATTCTCCTAACCTGCTACATTAACTCTCCTAGCCTGCAGCATAAATTCAATGTATGTTAATTAGACAAAAACAGGATCCCTTCTAGCCATGACCATGAAAAGGGGAGACACAAATTGTACAATATGAGGTCCATATACAGTAGCCTATTGTCCAAAACAACTCCAGTGGCACTAACCCAATTACAATTTGTTGAGAACTTTATTCATAAGAGGAGGGAAAATGTATGGACATTACAGCATAGGACAAATGCCTCAATGGGATAGGACAACCTGCTGTGTTGACTATTGGTTGTTCCAACCAAACAATAGATGTCATCTTTATATGACACTAAAAACTTAATGAATTAAACACAACCAAACAATCAAGAGCCCTGATGGTATAGGTGACCTGAAGAAGTGATATTCTAACATCAAGTGTGCTTTTCATTTGTTTATGTACTGTGGGTTCACCAGCTGACCTCTATCAAGACACCCATGTCCACTGGATTCCCACTGTGAAGATTAGCAATGCTGCAGCAGCATCAGTTTCTACTACTTTGTCCTTTTCCCGATATGAAAGTAGACATCGCTCAGTTATACAAGATGGCTGTCATGTGCTTTGAATGATTCTGTTGTGCCATTTGAATAGAGAGCACCTTGTTGTCACGACAAAATAAACCGTATGAATATATCAAATGTAATTTGGAACAACGTGTAAAATACTATTGTTTATGATATTGTAAACATACTGTACTTAAATAATAGGCTATATTGTTGTATGGGTGAAATTAAAAGTATTTTGTCATCTCTGCCTTGCCTTTAATAAAATGTATTTCTTATAGACCAACTATTTTCTTTCTTTCATTTAGACAATGTAATGATGTGGCAAACCATCTTCATTATAACAGCCTCCAAGTGCCACTCAGACCTTCTGGGAGAAAAGTGTACGCATTGAACTTGACAGTGAATATTTTTGTATTATTATTAGTAGTAGTAGTAGTAGTAGTGTATGTTTTAAGGATCCCATTTTGTCCTGCATCCAGACATTTCACCACCTAGATTACAAGGGTTGGATTTGCGCTAAATAATTTAATGTCAGCACAAGGCATGTACAACATCTAGTATGATTAGTCTCATATGCATTGTCTACTGGTCTCGTTTTGAAATTGAGAACATATAGCTGAACAATATGTAAACAATAGCTGAACAATATGTAAACAATGTGTAAGCTATTCTCTCCTTCAGATGCAAATGTCACGGGGTGCATTGCACATGCCCATAAGGCTAATGCCATCATACTGTAGGCCAGTTGTTCCCAACTCCGGTCCTCCAGTACGCCCCAACAGTACACCGTTTTATTGTAGCCCCAAACAAGCACACCTGATTCAACTTGTCAACTAATCACCAGGCCCTTAATGAGTTGAATCAGGTATGTTTGTCCGGGGCTACAGCAAAAAATGTTTTGCTGTTGACGGTCCTTAAGGACTGGAGTTGGGAACCACTGACGTAGGTCTATGGCTGCACTGGCGTTGCTTGCCATTATCAGCTGCCAAATGGGTTCACATGGCTGACATCTTGAACAAAAAAAGAGTGACAATCAAATAAAACGAATTGGAGAGCTGATGACCTGAGCAAATAGTTAGTTAATGTTCATTTGAGAATACAACACAGACAAATTAGAGACAGATTCCCTTCCCCTCTTTATTGCAGGACTGTGAGCTGTGATTAATCAACATTGACACTAGTTCATCTTGAATAATAGTTAAGTTAATTAAAATAAGTTTAAACACTTCACTTCAAAAGAATCAACACTTTGATATCATTTCAAAGTGTACAAGGAAGCTAACTCATTTGTAAAAGGTTAGACATCTTAGTAACAAGTAGGCTATTATTACTAAAGCATCATTTCAGGTGAACAAAAAAAAGTCAATACCAGAGGTGTCCAACCTGGCTCCACTGATCCCTGATCTACTGGGTCAGCAGACTTCTGTTCCAGTCCAGCAATAGCATACTTGATTATCAACTAATTAGATTTAATAAATTGAAATCAGGTGCTGGGCTAGAACAGAAGCCAGTACACCCAGCAGGGTTGGCCTGCTCCAGTTGTGAAAGGTTTATACAGGGGACTTTTAAACTGTATTTTTGTTCACAACATTTGCTAACATAGGTACACATACAGTGGCTTGCGAAAGTATTCACCCCCCTTGGCATTTTTCCTATTTTGTTGCCTTACAACCTGGAATTAAAATGAATTTTGATTTTGATGATTTACACAACATGCCTACCACTTTGAAACAAACAAGAAATATGACAAAAAAAACAGAAAACTTGAGCGCGCATAACTATTCAACCCCCTCAAAGTCAATACTTTGTAGAGCCACCTTTTGCAGCAATTACAGCTGCAAGTCTCTTGAGGTATGTCTCTATAAGCTTGGCACATCTAGCCACTGGGATTTTTGCCCATTCTTCAAGGCAAAACTGCTCCAGCTCCTTCAAGTTGGATGGGTTCCGCTGGTGTACAGCAATCTTTAAGTCATACCACAGATTCTCAGTTGGATTGAGGTCTGGGCTTTGACTAGGCCATTCCAAGACCTTTAAATGTTTCCCCTTAAACCACTCGAGTCTTGCTTTAGCAGTATGCTTAGGGTCATTGTCTTGCTGGAAGGTGAACCTCCGTCCCAGTCTCAAATCTCTGGAAGACTGAAACAGGTTTCCCTCAATAATTTCCCTGTATTTAGCACCATCCATCATTCCTTCAATTCTGACTAGTTTCCCAGTCCCTGCCGATGAAAACATCCCCACAACATGATGCTGCCACCACCATGCTTCACTTTGGGGATGTTGTTCTCGGGGTGATGAGAGGTGTTGGGTTTGCGCCAGACATAGCGCTTTCCTTGATGGCCCAAAAGCTCAATTTTAGTCTAATCTGACCAGAGTATCTTCTTCCATATGTTTGGGGAGTCTCCCACATGCCTTTTGGCGAACACCAAACGTGTTTGCTTATTTTTTTAAGCAATGGCTTTTTTCTGGCCACTCTTCCGTAAAGCCCAGCTCTGTGGAGTGTACTGCTTAAAGTGGTCCTATGGACAGATACTCCAATCTCCGCTGTGGAGCTTTGCAGCTCCTCAAGTGTTATCTTTGCTGTCTTTGTTGCCTCTCTGATTAATGCCCTCCTTGCCTGGTCCATGAGTTTTGGTGGGCGGCCCTCTCTTGGCAGGTTTGTTGTGGTTCCATATTCTTTCAATTTTTTAATAATGGATTTAATGGTGCTCCGTGGGATGTTCAAAGTTTTGGATATTTTTTTATAACCCAACCCAGATCTGTACTTCTCCACAACTTTGTCCCTGACCTGTTTGGAGAGCTCCTTGGTCTTCATGGTGCCGCTTGCTTGGTGGTGCCCCTTGCTTAGTGGTGTTGCAGACTCTGGGGCCTTTCAGAACAGGTGTATATATACTGAGATCATGTGACAGATCATGTGACACTTAGATAGCACACAGGTGGACTTTATTTAACTAATTTTGTGACTTCTGAAGGTAATTGGTTGCACCAGATCTTATTTAGGGGCTTCATAGCAAAGGGGGTGAATAAATGTGCACGCACCACTTTTATTTTTATTTTTCATTTCACTTCACCAATTGACTATTTTGTGTATGTCCATTACATGAAATCCAAATAAAAATCCATTTAAATGACAGGTTGTAATGCAACAAAATAGGAAAAATGTCAAGGGGGATGAATACTTTTGCAAGGCACTGTTTAATTATGGTATACAAGGATTTACTCTTATTCTCTTGGGACATTCATTGGGACCTCTTCATGGCTTTCTGTATCTGAGGTCAGAAAAACATCACAAAGAAACAGGTTGCATTATACTCAAATTAGAAAGTACTGAATATTATGTTGCTATAGCTCTCTGTCCTCAGTTTGTCTTGCTAGAAACTGAACTGGATAATATTTTCATAATGTCCTCCCAACAAGGATACCTGCCCTATCCAGAGTAGAATACTCTCCCTTCTCTGACAGCTGGAACTGCTAGCTAATCCTTTCACCCTCTTGCATGGCTGTCAGCTAGCTAGCTACAAATGCATTTCGAGTTACAACAATAAATACATCAAGATAGGTAGCTAACTAGCTAATATCTGAAGTTAGCTAGCTGGTGATATTTAATTCACTTAGCTAGCTATACAGTATGTACAGTTAGCTAGCTAATTCGCTAGCTAGCTAGCATTACATTAGTAGCTAATTTGAGATAGCTACAGAAATTGCAGGCTATCATTTTACTTGAATAGGTTCTCCCACTGCCTCAGTTTTCTGGATCCTTAGAAAATACGAAATAATGGGCAATCTTCCCGAAGTTTCCGGTGATAGCAAAACGCTGCCAACCTTGTGGACGATTGGAGGACTTTCACCAGACTGACTGGTCTTCCAACATGGAGCCTGGTGCGGTTGCTAGGTGATTTGTACACAGCAAGCCATCTATTGCATGAGCCACATCAATTAACATAATTTGAATGAACATTCTACATTACCATGGAAATTTTTGCTTCACAATACCAGGCAGCCATTGCAAGTGTACCCATGAGATTACCAGACAAATTGCCAGGGTTATTTTTTATTTGAATTGTATTATGGGTCCCAATTAGCTGCTACCTACTCTTCCCAGGGTCCAGCAATATTAAGGCACTTTACATACAGTTAAATCATTACACTTCAAAACACATTATTACACACTACTACAACATATCTACAATACAAAATCCATATGTAAGTGGTTGTAGAGTGCATGTGTTAGAATGTGTCTGTGTATGCATGTGTCTGTGCCTGTTTGTGTGTATCTCTTCACAGTCTGCGCTGTTCCATAAGGTGTAGTTTTATCCGGGTTTTTTCATCTGATTTTACTGCTTGCCTAAGTTACTTGATGTGGCTCTATGTAGTACTGTGTGTTTCCCAGAGTCTGTTCTGGCCTTGGGGACTGTGAAGAGACCTCTGGTGGCAAGTCTTGTGGGGTACGCATGGGTGTCCGAGCTGTGTACTAGTCATTTAAACAAACAGCTCAGTGCCTTCAACTTGTCAACACTTCTCACAAATACAACTAGTGATGAAGTCAATCTCTCCTCTACTTTGAGCCAGGAGAGATTGACATGCATGTTATTGATATTAGCTCTCCGTTCTCCTGTTCTGGGCCAACTGTAATTTGCATATGTCCCTCTTTGTGGCACTTGACCACATGACTGGACAGTAGTCCAGGTGTGACAAAACTAGGGCCTGTAGGACTTGTTTTGTTGATAGTGATGTCAAGAAAGCAGAGCAGCACTCTATTACGGACAGACCTCTCCCCATTTTAGCTACCGTTGCATCAATATGTTTTGTCCATGACAGTTTACAATCCAGGGTTACACCAAGCAGTTTAGTCTCCTCAACTTGCTAAATTTCCACATTTTTATTACAAGATTAAGTTGATGTTTAGTGAATGATTTGACCCAAATACAATGCTTTTAGTTTTTGAAATATTTAGGACTAACTTATTCCTTGCCACCCATTCTGAAACTAAATGCTGCTCTTTGTTAAGGGTTGCAATGATTTCACTCGCTGTGGTAGCTGACGTGTATAATGTTGAGTCATCAGCATACATAGACACACAGGCTTTACTCAGTGTCAGTGGCAGGTCATTAGTAAATATTGAAAAAAGTAAAGGGCCTAGACAACTGCCCTGGGGAATTCCTGACCCTGGATTATGTTGAAGAGGCTTCCATTAAAGAACACCCTCTGTTCTGTTAGACAGGTACTCTCGATCCAAAATATAGCAGGGGATGTAAAGCCATTACACGTGTTTTTCCAGCAGCAGATTATGATCAATAAATGTTAAAAGCTGCACAGAAGTCTAACAAAACTTTAATCAATTTCTCTCAGCCAATCATCATTCATTTGTGTAAGTACCATACATGTTGAATGCCCTTCCCTATAAGTGTTCTGAAAGTATGTGGTTAATTTGTTGTCTGCTCTAGTCATTCTGATTTCTATGCCCATGAGTTTACCGGAATGAATACACCCCTGAGGTAGAGAAGGGTGCTGTTCCAGGTGGTCTACATAGCGGTCACACTGCACGCAGCCACCAATGATTGCATGACATGTTATTGATGGTGTTCCACATCACACCGCCATCATTAAGCTAGCTAAAGTTAGTTGCATTGTTAGGCTGAAAAGTTTTGCCACCAGCTCCTCCTTGGTTTGTTTTTCAACCGGGGCGATGTTGGGAGGTAGGTCTGGTGGGTCAACTTTGAAGTCTGGGTCTTTGTATATGATTTGATCTTCCCGCCACTTGACAGCCTGCTGGACCAATTGGGTTCTAAAGTTGAACGTCTTCAAACACTCTGTTTGCTACCCAGTCCTTGGCCTGTTTGGAATACTCCACACGGCTTCTCAGATCTCCTGAAAGATGTGTAACAGAATAACAAAACAATTTTTTAAACATTTTATTTTCTTGCATCCTCCTCAAAAAATTATTGGAGGAGGCATGAGTGGAGGAACCTTTGGTTTTGAAAAGGGTGTGAAAAGGATACAAACATAGAAGATGTGAGAAATTGAACAAAGATAAAATCTGAGACAGTACGGTTCATTGTCCTATCCTCATGTCTGTTCCACCACCCCTCTCCTTCTTCCATTCCCTCCCAGGCAGGCAGAAACAGAAAGAGTGATTGGTGATGTTGACTGGTAGAAATCAGAGTCAGTCATTACATGTCAATTCAGGGCATGAGCTGATATTCTAAATGTTTTAAGTGAAATATTTGCTGTCATTACAACTCATGCACCAGCTAGGGCCAGAGCCAAATATTTATCTACAGTGGGGAAAAAAAGTATTTAGTCAGCCACCAATTGTGCAAGTTCTCCCACTTAAAAAGATGAGAGAGGCCTGTAATTTTCATCATATGTACACGTCAACTATGACAGACAAAATGTGGGGAAAAAATCCAGAAAATCACATTGTAGGATTTTTAATGAATTTATTTGCAAATTATGGTGGAAAATAAGTATTTGGTCAATAACTAAAGTTTCTCAATACTTTGTTATATACCCTTTGTTGGCAATGACACAGGTCAAAAGTTTTCTGTAAGTCTTCACAAGGTTTTCACACACTGTTGCTGGTATTTTGGCCCATTCCTCCATGCAGATCTCCTCTGGAGCAGTGATGTTTTGGGGCTGTCACTGGGCAACACGGACTTTCAACTCCCTCCAAAGATTTTCTATGGGGTTGAGATCTGGAGACTGGCTAGGCCACTCCAGGACCTTGAAATGCTTCTTACGAAGCCACTCCTTCGTTGCCCGGGGCGGTGTGTTTGGGATCATTGTCATGCTGAAAGACCCAGCCACGTTTCATCTTCAATGCCCTTGCTGATGGAAGGAGGTTTTCACTCAAAATCTCACGATACATGGCCCCATTCATTCTTTCCTTTACACGGATCAGTCGTCCTGGTCCCTTTGCAGAAAAACAGCCCCAAAGCATGATGTTTCCACCCCCATGCTTCACAGTAGGTATGGTGTTCTTTGGATGCAACTCAGCATTCTTTGTCCTCCAAACACGACGAGTTGAGTTTTTACCAAAAAGTTATATTTTGGTTTCATCTGACCATATGACATTCTCCCAATCCTCTTCTGGATCATCCAAATGCACTCTAGCAAACTTCAGACGGGCCTGGACATGTACTGGCTTAAGCAGGGGGACACGTCTGGCACTGCAGGATTTGAGTCCCTGGCTGCGTAGTGTGTTACTGATGGTAGGCTTTGTTACTTTGGTCCCAGCTCTCTGCAGGTCATTCACTAGGTCCCCCCATGTGGTTCTGGGATTTTTGCTCATCGTTCTTGTAATCATTTTGACCCCACGGGGTGAGATCTTGCGTGGAGCCCCAGATCGAGGGAGATTAACAGTGGTCTTGTATGTCTTCCATTTCCTAATAATTGCTCCCACAGTTGATTTCTTCAAACCAAGCTGCTTACCTATTGCAGATTCAGTCTTCCCAGCCTGGTGCAGGTCTACAATTTTGTTTCTGGTGTCATTTGACAGCTCTTTGGTCTTGGCCATAGTGGAGTTTGGAGTGTGACTGTTTGAGGTTGTGGACAGGTGTATTTTATACTGATAACAAGTTCAAACAGGTGCCATTAATACAGGTAACGAGTGGAGGACACAGGAGCCTCTTAAAGAAGAAGTTACAGGTCTGTGAGAGCCAGAAATCTTGCTTGTTTGTATGTGACCAAATACTTATTTTCCACCATAATTTGCAAATAAATTCATAAAAAATCCTACAATGTGATTTTCTTGATTTTTTTTTCTCAATTTGTCTGTCATAGTTGACGTGTACCTATGATGAAAATTACAGGCCTCTCTCATCTTTTTAAGTGTGAGAACTTGCACAATTGGTGGCTGACTAAATACTTTTTCCCCCCACTGTATATGGTTCTGGCAAGTTTAGTATAGTATAGTGTCCTACTCATGGACCTTAGCTAGGGCCAGTAATTTTATGCCATCAATAGCACTACAGAAAACTGTGATGCGTAGTAGCAAAGTATATACTATTTATTTTCTTATCAGTAATGTTACAATGGAAAAGGGAATTGCATCACAAAGCAAAAGAAACTAAACAGGACAGGATAAAGTTACCGTTTCAGTAGTAGCTAGCTAAAAACCTCTTTAAGGAATACCTGGGACAGGATAAAGTAATCCTTCTACCACTCCCCCTTACCCCCCCCAAAAAAATAAAATAAAAAATATATTGTAAAGTGGTTATCCCACTGGCTATAAGGTGAATGCACCAATTTGTAAGTCGCTCTGGATAAGAGCGTCTGCTAAATGACGTAAATGTAAATGTAAAATGTAAAAACACCACAAACTAGTTCAGGGAATGGCAAACAAATAACATGATGAATTACTAGCTACAGGTGTTCACAACTTAGCAGGCTATCAACATACCTTGAAGGGTTGGAGCTTTCCCGCCCATGGTGGGAGCAAAACCCGATTTCAAACTTATAAAGGAGCCATAAGTGTTTTTGGGTGAACTTCCCCTATAAATAAGTTCAGGCCACCTCATAGGCTAGGAGAGGATACCAGAGGAGGCAGATGGTGTTGCCTGAAGCTTATGATGATGACTGACTCTGCACCAGATCACTCAGCAAACACTCATAAAGTACCATCCTCTCTGTTGACAGGCTGCTCAGTTGGATCTCACTGGAGGTCTGGTGCTTTTGGCTCCTTGACAGTTTAGTTAGTTCGACTCCTGCCCAAAAAGTCTAGCTCTGCGTCTATCTGGGTGTGTACCAATAATCTCTCCCTCCTCCTAAAGTGTGCACTCATTCACTACCTCCCACAAAACTAAAAACATTGGTTTGGCAGAGGCATGGGCTAGTGGAAGATTCCACCATACAGTGCATTTGGAAAGTATTCAGACCCCTTTCCCTCATCAATCTACACACAATACCCCATAATGACAAAGGTCTTTTGAAATTATTTACATAAGTATTCAGATCATTTGCTATGAGACTCGAAATTGAGCTCAGGTGCATCCTGTTGCCATTGATCATCCTTGAGATGTTTCTACAACTTGATTGAAGTCCACCTGTGGTAAATTCAATTGATTGGACATGATTTGGAAAGGCACACACCTGTCTATATAAGGTCCCACAGTTGACAGTGCATGTCAGAACATAAACCAAGCCATAAGGTTAAAGGAATTGTCCGTAGAGCACAGATCTGGGAAAGGGAAGCAAAAAAAATTCTACAGCATTGAAGGCCCCCAAGAACACAGTGGCCTCCATCATTCTTAAATGTAAGAAGTTTGGAACCACCAATACCCATCCTAGAGCTGGCCGCCCGGCCAAACTGAGCAATCGGGGGAGAAGGGTCTTGGTCAGGGAGGTGACCAAAAACCTGATGGTCACTCTGACAGAGCTCCAGAGTTCCTCTGTGGAGATGGGAGAACCTTCCAGAAGGACAACCATCTCTGCAGCACTCCACCAATCACTCCTTTATGGTAGAGTGGCCAGATGGAAGCCACTCCTCAGTAAAAGGCACGTGACAGCCCGCTATGAGTTTGCCAAAAGGCACCTAAAGGACTATCAGACCATGAGAAACAAGATTCTCTGGTCTGATGAAACCAAGATTGAACTCTTTGGCCTGAATGCCAAGCGTCACGTCTGGAGGAAACCTGGCACCATTCCAAAGGTGAAGCATGGTGGTGGCAGCATCATGCTGTGGGGATGTTTTACAGCGGCAGGGACTGGGAGACTAGTCAGGATCGAGGGAAAGATGAATGGAGAAAAGTACAGAGAGATCCTTGATGAAAACCTGCTCCAGAGTGCTCAGGACCTCAGACTGGGGCAAAGGTTCACCTTCCAACAGGACAACAACCCTAAACACACAGCCAAGACAACGCAGGAGTGGCTTCGGGACAAGTCTCTGAATGTCTTTGTGTGGCCCAGCCAGAGCCCAGACTTTTACCCTATCGATCATCTCCGGAGAGACCTGAAAATAGCTGTGCATCAACACTCCCCATCCAACCTGACAGAGCTTGAGAGGATCTGCAGGGAAGAATGGGAGAAACTCCCCAAATACAAGTCTACCAAGCTTGTAGCGTCATACCCAAGAAGACTCGAGGCTGTAATCGCTGCCAAAAGGTGCTTCAACAAAGTACTGAGTAAAGGGTCTGAATACTGATGTAAATGTGATATTTTAAATTTTTTAAACATTTGCTAATATTTCTAAAAACCTGTTTTTTCTTTGTCATTATGGGTATTGTGTGTAGATTGATGTGGGGAAAAAAACGATTTAATCCATTTTAGAATAAGTCTGTAACGTAACAAAATATGGAAAGGTCAAATGGTCTGAATACTTTCCAAAGGCACTGTATGTCTTATACCAGTCATTTCCTTTCAAATCAGCGAAGGGATGTGAACAAGTGCACACTTTGAAAAGAACAAGCGATAATTGGGATGTAGCCTATGGGCATTTCCATCTAAAAGCACCAACATGTGAAGTTCATTGGAGCATGTCAAATTGGGTGTCAAACGAAAGCAAAGAGTCTATATGTTTGAGAAATTAATGCATATATATATATATTTTTCAACCATTTTCCATCCTAAAGATTTTGAATAAATAAAGGCTTTGATTTCTGGTCAAACAGACGGAAAAGGGGTCTTAGACAACATCTACCAGAAAAGGTCTTAAAAGGTATTCAAAATAGGCTACATCAAAACACAATAATGTTGAAGTAAAGACCCATGCCAACTAATATCAACACTTATATAGATTTTTGGATAAATGATTTGCCTTCTGTAAGTTTTAGAAACATTGCCCACATACTGTATGTTTAAGATATTTTCTAATTTCTCTCCCTCATGAGGGTGTGATAAGGTGGTGTTGAAGGAGTCAGGCGCAGGAGGGTAAATCACAGAATAACAGGCTTTAATCCGCAAAATACAGGTTTACGCAGAACTGCGTCAAACACACTCCAGGGCACAAAACAAGTGCACTGGAAAATACAAGGCACACGGGAAAAATACTCCCGTCGAACAAAATACACGAGCTTCACTAACCTTCACAATAAACAATCACCCACAAGGACAAGGGGGCAGAGGGAACACTTATACATTGACTAATTAGGGGATTAGAACCAGGTGTGTGTGATAACGAGACAAGACAATTGTGATGATGATTGGAGCGGCAGTGGTTAGTACTCCGGTGACGACGAACGCCGAAGCCTGCCCGAACAAGGAGGGGAGGCAGCCTCGGCCGAAGTCGTGACAGAAGGAGGATAATGAAAGTTCACAGAAGTAACAAGTAAAGGTAGACCTATCAATTCTTAATGTTTTTATTGATATCAAGATTGTTTATTAATTATACAATTATTAAAACTGGTAATTCTGTTACCAAATCAGTAACGTAATTACTGCAATTGAATTGGCTACAATGGGAAATTATAATAGCCACAAACCACAGTTGGGTCTCCTGCTACTGTCCTCCCTTCCACTGGCAGACTGTTATGTTCAGCTCATAACTGTTTTCTTTCTCTTTCTGTCATCTGGTCAAAGCAATACTGTGAAAATAGTCTCTGTCTCTCTGTCTCTCTGTCTCTCTGTGTCTCTGTGTCTCTCTCTCTCTGTCTCTCTCTGTCTCTCTCTCTCTCTCTCTCTCTCTCTCTCTCTCTCTCTCTCTCTCTCTCTCTCTCTCTCTCTCTCTCTCTCTCTCTCTCTCTCTCTCTCTCTCTCTCTCTCTCTCTCTCTCTCTCTCTCTCTCTCTCTCTCTCTCTCTCTCTCTCTCTCTCTCTCTCTCTCTCTCTCTCTGGGGAAAGCACAGTACAGTAGAGCACAGTAAAGAAGGATATTGCATATTTTATAACTTTGTGTACCTATTCAGGATGCATCACCATGAAGAGAATGATATTCATAACCATAATTATGCATTTCTCTATGTAAATCCACTTCACCTACTGTAGTTCAATAACCAATAGATATGTTTCAAACTCAAGGTGTCATTTTATAGCTGACACCCCATTCTTTCTGCAGACATCTTTGAATCTTAATTCGGAACAGATATTTAACAGAGTTTTTGGAAAACGTGGTCGCATAAACAACTGAAGGAGATTTTATCGTAATTCTGTTGCCAAACTTTGCATCTGCACAGTTCTTCCAGTAAATGTGTTTTTGTTCAACTTTCTGTGTAAATATTTCGAAGTGGTCCTTGTGCATAGAGTTGTATGTTTGTTAACATTTGAAATCAATGGTTTTTGTTTGGGATACATTTTAAAGTGAAAAATCTGAGTCAAAGCGTATTTCCGTTACCGTGGAATTGCTCCCTTCACTTAAATCACACATTGCTCTTTTCGAGATTTCACCTTATTTACACTGCTTCTTCATTATAATCCACTCTTCTTCACAAACACAGGAATGTGGGATCCCAGATGTGTCACCCTTTGTTGACACTCTCAAGGTGCAGAACAGAACTGATTGGGTATGAAGTGTGGGGGAAATTATCATAATTCGGCTAAACCAAGTGAGGCAAAAACTAACTCTGTGGTTCATTACGACGGCATCATTTTCTCCCATCTTCCCCTCTAATCTCCCTGAGAGGAACACAAACATTGTGTAATCAGCCCTGCTGGGTGCTTTGTGTTTACCCTGAAGAGTAAATATCGAATTCAGATGTATAGAGGAGTGCTGAGACGACTCAAGGAATCTCTAAAAGGATTTCCTCAGCTTGTCCGTGGCCCTTTTCAGTGTATTTTCTGATTTATGAACAGGAGTGAGGATTCCAACGCAGTACCTAAATTCTACTGATCCACGCAGTGCATGCATATAATATACAGAATATACTGGATAAATATATTGGGTTATGACAATTAAGTATTTATTGCTTCAAATCTTGGTCTTCAACCAGTTTGCTGAGAACACACTTTAATGCCGCAGACGTAGCCTCACACCAACACGCACGTGTGTACACACACACTCATACAAGCACACACACACACACACGTGTCCCAGAATCCCCAAACAGAAAGAGGGAGAAAAGGAAGCGGGAGATATCAGCGATCTGTCTTGAGCAGTAAAGGAAATAGGAGTGGATTGGTGTGTCTGCATATACACTCCCAGACACAGACGTGCTGAAGGAGACAGCTAGTTTAGGTCACAGGAAACACGCACTTGTGTTTACACGAGACGTGGCTACAAAAGACACCATGTGGACTAGGTTCACAAAGCAGCTTTAGCAATCGAAGAGCATCGCCTTACATGGGGAAATGGTCTCGACGATAGAACACTACAATCTGTGCAGAGAGGGCATCAGGCTCCAGATGTAGCTAACATAAACAACAATTACACAACAGGCAGTCATTTAATGTTCAAATGGCTGCCCTCTGTCAGGCAGGGTTGCCAGGTCAAGCAAACATGTCCACTCAAAATGACCAAAAGGCCTGAAAACTAGCCCACATTTTTTTTTTCAGAGCAAGAGGAGTTGCCATATTTATACAATAAACCCTTTTTCCATAATCGTTATCGAGACAATTAAGAAGGAATATTGTAGTAACTTGTAACGACGTTAGAAGGAAAAATTTGTTTTTCCTCAAAAGAATCATTCTTGTGAGCTATGACATGACGTAATAAAGGAATTTGAATATGTCGCAAGAGAAAATATAATTTGCCCTTATTAAACTCACCTGATCATTTTCCATCAATGGATGTCGATTTACCTCGTTTGACTGCTATGATTAGGCAATAAGGCACAAGGGGGTATGGTATATGGCCAATAATTAGAACAGTAAAAATAATTTTTTTGTCATACCTTTGGTATATGGTCTGATATACCACGGCTTTCAGCCAATCAGCATTCAGGGCTCGAATCAGGTTTATAATTGTACACCTTTATCTTTTCGTTAAAATAATGGAGGTGTGAATGTTTCAGTCCAAGAGTCTCTCTTCTCTGGCACTAGAGTCCTGCATCAGGCAACAACAAAAAAATTGCTGGCGGGTGTAGAGAGTTGAGAGAACTTGGGTAAATACAATGGCGCAATTACACTTGACTGTTACAGGAGGGGGTCGCAGTTCCGGAGCGACCCACTAGGTGTCCTCTTCCGACAACCCTAGGCACTTCCTCACTCACAGTCTGGACTAAATCATGATCCTATTGGTGTCAACTGTGTCTACCTGTTCACCTGTGTATTTATGCCCTCACTTCCCTGTGTTCCCTTGCTCAGTTTTCTCTGCTAGTTTCTCGATTCCAAGCAGTATAACATAATAACATAACATGCCATTTAGCAGACGCTTTTATCCAAAGCGACTTACAGTCATGTGCGCATACATTTTTTACATATGGGTGGTCCCGGGGATCGAACCCAGTACCCTGGCGTTACAAGCGCCGTGCTCTACCAATTGAGCTACAGAGGACCACACAAGTATGAATCAGTGTCTGATCGCGAGACGTATGTACAGGTACTTGAGAAGTGTTCTCCCTGTTTCATTGTTGTTTCAGTCGTAGTTAGTATTTCCTATTTTTGCTGTCAGCCTGTTTTTAGAGACTTATTTGCTCCACCTTTATTTTATCGTGACAAGTCTGTTATTTTGTGTCCTGGCTTCGGGACCACCAGTAAATATCCTTGTTTCACCATCTCTGCCTACTGCCTACTGTCTATCCTGCACCAGGGTCACACCTCACACCAACCCGTACACTTGTCATGTGGACTGACGATTTCCTGAAAAATAGGCATGGTTGGCTTTTGGTTTCTCTCCCTCTAAAAACAGACAGAAATTATTCTAAATAACAAACTGGCTTTATTTACCACAGTGTGAAAGAGTGATATATATACAGTGGGGAAAAAAAGTATTTAGTCAGCCACCAATTGTGCAAGTTCTCCCACTTAAAAAGATGAGAGAGGCCTGTAATTTTCATCATAGGTACACGTCAACTATGACAGACAAATTGAGAAAAAAAATTCCAGAAAATCCCATTGTAGGATTTTTAATGAATTTATTTGCAAATTATGGTGGAAAATAAGTATTTGGTCACCTACAAACAAGCAAGATTTCTGGCTCTCACAGACCTGTAACTTCTTCTTTAAGAGGCTCCTCTGTCCTCCACTCGTTACCTGTATTAATGGCACCTGTTTGAACTTGTTATCAGTATAAAAGACACCTGTCCACAACCTCAAACAGTCACACTCCAAACTTCACAATGGCCAAGACCAAATAGCTGTCAAAGGACACCAAAATCAAAATTGTAGACCTGCACCAGGCTGGGAAGACTGAATCTGCAATAGGTAAGCAGCTTGGTTTGAAGAAATCAACTGTGGGAGCAATTATTAGGAAATGGAAGACATACAAGACCACTGATAATCTCCCTCGATCTGGGGCTCCACGCAAGATCTCACCCCGTGGGGTCAAAATGATCACAAGAACGGTGAGCAAAAATCCCAGAACCACACGGGGGGACCTAGTGAATGACCTGCAGAGAGCTGGGACCAAAGTAACAAAGCCAACCATCAGTAACACACTACGCCGCCAGGGACTCAAATCCTGCAGTGCGAGACGTGTCCCCCTGCTTAAGCCAGTACATGTCCAGGCCCGTCTGAAGTGCATTTGGATGATCCAGAAGAGGATTGGGAGAATGTCATATGGTCAGATGAAACCAAAATAAAACTTTTTGGTAAAAACTCAACTCGTCATGTTTGGAGGACAAAGAATGCTGAGTTGCATCCAAAGAACACCATACCTACTGTGAAGCATGGGGTTGGAAACATCATGCTTTGGGGCTGTTTTTTTGCAAAGGGACCAGGACGACTGATCCGTGTAAAGGAAAGAATGAATGGGGCCATGTATCGTGAGATTTTGAGTGAAACCCTCCTTCCATCAGCAAGGGCATTGAAGATGAAACGTGGCTGGGTCTTTCAGCATGACAATGATCCCAAACACACCGCCCGGGCAACGAAGGAGTGGCTTCGTAAGAAGCATTTCAAGGTCCTGGAGTGGCCTAGCCAGTCTCCAGATCTCAACCCCATAGAAAATCTTTGGAGGGGAGTTGAAAGTCTGTGTTGCCCAGCGACAGCCCCAAAACATCACTGCTCTAGAGGAGATCTGCATGGAGGAATGGGCCAAAATACCAGCAACAGTGTGTGAAAACCTTGTGAAGACTTACAGAAAATGTTTGACCTGTGTCATTGCCAACAAAGGGTATATAACAAAGTATTGAGAAACTTTTGTTATTGACCAAATACTTATTTTCCACCATCATATGCCAATAAATTCATAAAAAATCCTACAATGTGATTTTCTGGATTTTTTTTTCTCATCTTGTCTGTCATAGTTGACGTGTACCTATGATGAAAATTACAGGCCTCTCTCATCTTTTTAAGTGGGAGAACTTGCACAATTGGTGGCTGACTAAATACTTTTTTTCCCCACTGTATATATAGAGCCCCTCAATATAAAGTGAGTTTGTGAAACACGAAGTCTCCTTCTTTGCTGATGTGAAGAAGAAACTGAATGAAAAAAGAGGATAGGGAGGGGGAAAAGGTTGCCCATATTTTCAAGACCTGAACTACTAGTTTATTTAATATATGTGTTTAGGCTTGGCCTATTTAGTAGGCTATTTCACAGCATAAAGCTATATTTGTCAGCATAAAGCTGAGTGACTCACTCATTCGTGGCTTTGGATATAAAATAAATAAGTACCAACATTATTTCTGATAGTTCCCTCTGCTCAAGCCTTCTCCCTCTAATCTCCTGATTCTGCCTCCTCAACCCTCCTCTCCTCCCTTTCTGCATCCTTTGACTCTCTATGTCCCCTATCCTCCCGGCCGGCTCAGTCCTCCCCTCCAGCTCCGTGGCTTGATGACTCATTGCGAGTTCACAGAACAGAGCTCCGGGCAGCTGAGCGGAAATGGAAGAAAACTAGACTCCCTGCAGACCTGGCATCTTTTCACTCCCTCCTCTCTACATTTTCTTCATCTATTTCTGCTGCTAAGGCCACTTTCTACCACTCTAAATTCCAAGCATCCGCCTCTAACCCTAGGAAGCTCTTTGCCACATTCTCCTCCCTGCTGAATCCCCCCCCCCTCCCTCTCTGTGGATGACTTCGTCAACCATTTTGAAAAGAAGGTTGACGACATCCGATCCTCGTTTGTTAAGTCAAATGACACTGCTGGTCCTGCTCACACTGCCCTACCCTATGCTTTGACTTATTTCTCCCCTCTCTCTCCAGATAAAATTTTGCGACATCAAACGACAACTACATCTCACCTGCCCAGATCCACCTGCTCACCCCCCCATCTCCAGCGCCCGCATCACTCTCCGCCACATAGTCTCAAACTGCACCATTTTGTTTCTCTCCGTCGCCCCCACACGTACTTTCAACATTTGGATAATACATTATTTAAAGGCTGACATTGGTTGATTTTCTGTTTTTAAGTATACGTGTTTTCAAGATGATTGACGAGAAAAGTATCGTCCAACCCATAGGGTATCTCACTGCACCCTCATATGCCATGTCTTGAAATATGCAGACAGACGGATTAAAAGTTCATTTCCATTGTAATACTTCTGACAGACAAATGTCTAACTCCACCCATAACTTTTGGACTTCATAACATTCCCAGAAGGCATGGATTATTATAACCCAATGAAAAATGAACCAGGTAATCTAATTTAATTTACTGCAGGCCTAAGACCTATGGGTTTAACCTTCTGAATGAACGATTATATTGAAGATAGAAGCCGCCTCTTAATGAGTTCCGAGAGCCGATCCGTTACCCAACAAAATAATATACATGTATTTAGCCTAATTGTTTTTATGATTACAGACAGTAGGCTGTTATTCCTCTTTTCCTGCATTCATTAATTTGTCTGCATGTCTATTCAACATTTGGCTAAAAAGAAACCATGCCATGAATTAAGAACAGATATATATTTGTTTTCACAATGCAATGCGGCACATTGACAACTCAAATCGCTTTAAAGAGCCTTCTAATATTAGACAACAAATAAATATACTAAAACAATAACTTAAAAAACAGTCCATTCATCACTGGACTTCTTCAAATTGCTGTGCAGGAAAAGGATGTCATCCACCGTGCCTGGTCGCAGGCTCTCAGCTGGCTTCTCTCTGAAACCACACATCCATCTGAAGGTAACGCTTTATTATTTGGAACCACACAATTACCAGGTGGACAGTAGGCCTCTTGAAGCGATAGAGGAAATCAACAAGATCCACAAGTATTCTTCCACAATAGCTGGCCTTATGTTATCTGCAGTTTTGAGCTGCACTGTCCCACTCCGTGGTGGATAACATCCACTCTTCCGTTATTTTACATTTTAGTCATTTAGCAGACGCTCTTATCCAGAGCGACTTACAAAAGCAATTAGGGTTAAGTGCCTTGCTTAAGGGCACATCGACAGACTTTTCACCTAGTCGGCTCAGGGATTAGAACCAGCGACCTTTCGGTTACTGGCACAACGCTCTTACCCACTAAACTACCTGCCGCCTTTATGTAATGGACTGTAAGGCACAAGTAGGCTCTGTCGCAGCCGGCCGCGACCGGGAGACTCATGGGCGGCGCACAATTGGCCCAGCGTCGTCCAGGGTAGGGGAGGGAATGGCCGGCAGGGATGTAGCTCAGTTGATAGAGCATGGCGTTTGCAACGCCAGGAGGTGGGTTCGTTTCCCACGGGGGGCCAGTATAAAAAAATATGTATTCACTAACTGTAAGTCGCTCTGGATAAGAGCGTCTGCTAAATGACTAAAAAAATAATAATAATAATAATAAAAAATAACTAAAAAAAGTATTTTTCAAAAATCATCAGTCCACATGTCAAGTGTAATTGCGCCATTGTATCCCCCATAATATTTCAAACGAAATTAGCTGTAGCGAGAGGAGAGACTGCAGGCTAAAGACAATCAGAAAGAATGTGACTTTACCCCTGCATTATAATATAAGTTATTTTGAACGAAAGCCAGGAATGAGTGAGTCACTCAGCCCTATGCTGTTCCTGCTTCTGTTGCCTAGTTGAGTGTTTGTTTAATATCCTACTGATTCTGTGATCACCAAGCTTCATGCACCTGCAAAATGTCAGATAAAGCAATTTCACAAATCTGGCTGTTTTTAAACATTGCTATGCTGTGTTAAAGGCTTTACAAATTACAAAAAAAGTAATTAGAACAGACTCTCTGGTATTACTTATGCTTTATATAGTATTGTTACACTGTTCCAAACTGACAGATTAATTATATTGTAATCTAACAGCACCTGTTTGTCATGCAACAGTATCTCTTGCACGTTTGACAATGATTTTACATGAGGCCTAATTCACATGATATGCCTAAAATACTTTTATCCACTAGGCTAATAAATAATCCATTTTTTCCTTTCGATTATTTAATTAACCTATAACATGTTATTTCAAGTTATCCCCTTGGAGCAAATGCAAAAGCAATTTGGAGTTGTTTAACGGGAGTGACAAAATGTATTACAACTGAATTTGAATGAACTGAATGATGAGGATGAAGAAGAAGAGAGTGATTGAATTTAGAACAATAGTGTACGGATGGCTCTTCCTCTGTCCCGCGCTCACACTCAAAAAAATACACTTTCTTTTTGTTTCCACTTTGTCAGAAGAAGCTATAACTGGACCGTAGCTTATTACTTACTAAAACTGTTGTTACATTTACATTTACATTTTAGTAATTTAGCAGACGCTCTTATCCAGAGCGACTTACAGTTAGTGCATACATTATTTTTTTATCGAACCCACAACCCTGGCGTTGCAAACGCCATGCTCTACCAACTGAGCTACATCCCCTGCCGGCCATTCCCTCCCCTACCCTGGACGACGCTGGGCCAATTGTGCGCGCCGCCCCATGGGTCTCCCGGTCGCGGCCGGCTACGACAGAGCCTGTTACACTGTACGGTTTTTATTCTAAAATAAACTAAAATGGTCTGTTATATTCCATGATATATTCTTAAAATATATGTGTTGACTGAATATACGCAAGTGATGTCTGCTAAATGAACAAGCTGATGGCGAAGCCATGAAGCCTCCGCTACTAAGCACAGAAAAGAAGAAGAAAAATAAGGTTTCACATATTTACAAGAGCTGAGCTATTTAATGTAGGTGTTTTATTTATTACATTTACTTGTTGAATGTTACTGAGTAGATACCAACAATAGAGAGAATAATCTGGTGTTATTGGAGTGAAAGGGCCCTGTACTGTCAGTATGCAACAACGCTGTGGGCCAGGTGGAAATGGTTTAACTGTAACGATCCCGGCTGTCTGAGTCGGGTCCTGTCTGGTGACTAGTGTTCCTGTTCGTAATCTCCAGTTTCCCGAGGGTTCGGGAACGCTCCGGGGAGCGCTCTTGTTTTCCGCACCTGCATCCCATCAGCAATCTGCACACCTGGTCCTGATCATCACCCTTCTTAGGCTCTGGCCCAACATCCAGTTCCTGCCGGATCGTTAGCCATGAACAGTATGTTTGTCTGCGTATCAGTCTCTGAGCCATTAGTGTTAGTTTTGTTGTTTTGCACCTTTTTGACTAGCTGTGTACTGACCTCCGTTTTTGTTCTGTCTGCAGTCTCTCACCCGGAACCTTCACCCAACCTCTGCCTGATGGTCGGCGGCTGCCGAGCCAGTACCGGACCAACCACTGCACCCTCAACAACCCATCCACGCCACCCGCTCTGTTCCCTGGATTATTCAGCCTCACTCGGAATCTATTAATAAACACTCACCTTTGCCTCAACGTACCTTGTCCTGGTCTGCTTCTGGGTTCTGGCTTAGTTAACCGTGACAGAACGATCCGGCCAGTAATGAACCCAGCGGACCTGGACTCCGTTCGCCATGCTATTACCCAGCAGGAGAAGATGTTGGGCCATCATAGCACGGTACTACAGGAGATCGCGTTGTCAGTTCGGAACCTTTCTACCGGTCTGACGGAGGTCCAGAACCAACGTAAGTGTCCGGTGGAGGATCCACTACCGGTTTCACCCATCTCGCCTGCCGCTTCTGAAGCTGTGTCCATCCGTGAGCCCAAGGTTCCGGCGCCGGATAAATATGAGGGGGAGCTGGGAAGATGCCGTTCCTTCCTTATGCAGTGTGGATTAGTGTTCGATCTACAGCCCTACTCTTATGCCACAGACAAGGCTAGGATAGCCTTTGTGATTGAGTTGCTGCGTGGTCGAGCGCTGGAGTGGGCTTCAGCCGTTTGGGAACGACAGGATACCTGCATGGCTTCATACCAGGGGTTCCACGGCCGAGATGAGGAAGCTCTTCGACCATTCCGTCCGAGGGAGGGACGCAGCTAGGCGCCTGTTTTCGCTTTCGCCAAGGAACTCGCAGCGTGGCCGACTTCGTGATCGAGTTCAAGACGTTGGCTGTGGAGAGTGGGTGGAACGAGGAGTCTCTGCAAGCGGCCTTTTACCAGGGTCTGTCGGAGCAGCTCAAGGATGAGTTGATCTCCTATCCGGAGCCTAGTGACCTGGACAGCTTGGTAGCCTTGTCTATTCGGGTGGATAATCGAGTCCGAGAGCCGAAGGAGGGAGAAGCAATGGGGTCCGTCCAATCGATCAGCTTCTCAGTTCCCAGTCGGGTCGGGTGGTGGACCAGAACACGTCGATCATTCTCCACCACAATGGATTAGTGGAGAGGTCCTCTCTCCCGATTCTGAACCCATGCAAGTGGGGCGGCACGGGTTAACCAAGGAGGAGCGTCAACATAGACGTAAGACCAACTGCTGCCTCTACTGTGGTAGCTCGGGACATTACATCTCCACTTGTTCCCGCGGTCGTCAAACTGCCCGGCTCGCTAAAGTTGGGAGGACTTTTAGCGAGCCAGTTTCAACCTCTCAGTACCTCTGTCAGACCCCGTTTCCCGGCTACCCTTGTGAACAGGAATCAGAGCTTAGCGCTTAACGCGTTTACTCGATTCAGGTGCCGATGGAAGCTTTCTTGATGCCGAGTTGGTGGAACAGCTGGGGCTTTCCAAGGAGCAATTGCCGGAAGCCATTGAAGCGACCACTCTGAACGGCAGTAGTCTGGCACGTATCACGATGAGGACTGAACCGGTTAAGATGCGGTTGTCGGGAATCATTCTGAGATGATTTCATTCTTCATTCTGCCGTCTTCCCATGTTCCTCTGGTCCTTGGATACCCCTGGCTGAAGGAACACAATCCCACGTTCGATTGGGTGACGGGCAAGGTAACGAAGTTGGAGCCTTGATTGTCATGCTAACTGTCTCAAGACTGCCTGCCCCCATTCGGTTCCCAGTCAGGTGATTGAGGCTAAACCCCCAGATTTGTCCCTGGTTCCCGAGACATATCACGATTTGGGGAAGTTTTCAGTAAGCAGAAGGCTCTGTCACTCCCTCCCCACCGACCATATGATTGTGCCATCAACCTGGTTCCTGGAGCTGTCTACCCCAAGGGAAGGTTATACAGTATCTCCCGACCTGAACGTGAGGCGCTGGAGACCTACATCAAGGAGTCCCTAGCTGCTGGTCTCGTTCGTCCCTCGTCATCACCCCTGGGGGCAGGATTCTTCTTTGTGGGTAAGAAGGATGGCTCTCTTCGACCGTGTATTGATTATCGGGGGTTGAATGACATCACGGTCAAGAACAAGTATCCCCTGCCCTTGATGAGTTCTGCCTTCGACTCCTTACAGGGTGCTACGGTGTTCACCAAGCTAGACCTACGCAATGCGTATCACCTGGTCCGGATCAGAGAGGGGGACGAGTGGTTGACGGGTTTCAATACACCGATGGGTCACCGAGTATCAGGTGATGCCGTTTGGACTGACCAATGCTCCAGCGGTATTCCAGAGTATGGTGAACGACGTCCTGAGAGATATGATCGGTCTCTTTGTGTTTGTTTACCTGGATGACATTCTGATCTTCTCGAAGGAACCTTCCGACCACGTCCAGCAGGTCCGGCAGGTTCTGCAGCGATTGTTGGAGAATCGCCTGTTCGTGAAGGCCGAGAAGTGCGAGTTTCACGCCCACACTACATCCTTTCTCGGGTACATCATCTCCAGGGGAGAGATTAGGATGGACCAGGAGAAGGTTAGAGCGGTTCTGGAATGGGCCCAGCCCGGTACGAGATTGCAGCTCCAGAGATTTTGGGGTTTGCGAATTTCTACCGCAGATTCATCCGGGATTACAGCCGTGTGGCCGCTCCGTTAACTGCCTTGACTTCCAGTATCAGGACCTTCAAGTGGAATCCGGAGGCGGATCGAGCGTTTCTGGATTTGAAGAGGCGATTCACCAACGCACCGATTCTCTCTCAACCGGACACGGCCCGTCAGTTCGTCGTTGAAGTGGGCGCGTCTGATGTGGGAGTTGGCGCCATCCTGTCGCAGCGATGCTCCACGGACAGTAAACTCCATCCCTGCGCCTACTACTCTCGCCGCCTTTCGCCTGCGGAGAGGAATTACGATGTGGGTAACCGGGAGCTTCTCGCGGTGAAACTTGCCTTGGAGGAGTGGCGCCACTGGTTGGAGGGGGCGGAGCAACCGTTTATTGTCTGGACTGACCACAAGAATCTTGCTTACGTGCAATCGGCTAAACGTCTCAACTCCCGTCAGGCCAGGTGGGCGTTGTTTTCGGACGATTCAAGTTTGCCCTGACGTTCCGACCTGGATCTAAGAACGGCAAGGCGGACGCCTTGTCCCGGATGTTCTCCAAGACGGAGGAGAGTGGGTCCAAGACCGAGACAATCCTCCCCGGAACTGCGTCGTGGGAGCAGTTATGTGGAAGATTGAGGAGGAGGTGCTGGCGGCCCTTCGGACTCAGCCCGGTCCCGGTAACGGTCCACCCGGTCGGTTGTTTGTGCCTGAGTCGGTTCGTCCTGCTGTCCTCAAATGGTCCCCACGCCAGCAAGATGGCTTGTCACCCTGGCGTGGCTCGGACAATGGCGTTTCTTCGCAGACGTTTTTGGTGGCCTGCCATGGCCGAGGATACTCGGGGTTTTGTTGCTGCCTGTCCAGTGTGTGCGCAGAATAAGAGTACCAATCGGCCCAGCTCTGGACTACTTCACCCCCCCTTCCTATTCCCGCGACCATGGTCGCATCTGGCCCTGGACTTCGTCACTGGGTTGCCCGCTTCTGAGGGGAACACGGTCGTTCTGACTATCGTGGACAGATTCAGCAAGTTCGCCCACTTTGTGCCTATTGCCAAGCTTCCCTCTGCCTCGGAGACGTCCGAGATCCTGGTTAGGGAGGTTTTCAGGGTCCACGGTTTGCCCAGTGATATCGTTTCCGACCGTGGCCCTCAGTTTACCTCTGCTGTCTGGAAGTCCTTCTGTTTGGCCATTGGAGCTACAGTCAGTCTCACATCTGGTTTTCACCCCCCAATCCAATGGTCAGGCGGAGAGAGCCAACCAGAAGATGGAATCCACGCTACGCTGTCTGGTCTCTTCCAACCCCACCTCCTGGGTCTCTCAGTTGCCTTGGGTTGAGTATGCCCACAATACTCTTCCTACATCTGCCACTGGGATGTCTCCCTTCCAGTGCCTGTATGGCTACCAACCTCCCCTGTTTCCTTCTCAGGAGAAGGAGCTCTCAGTGCCTTCTGTTCAGGCCCATATTCGTCGTTGCCACCGGACCTGGCATCGGGCCAGAAAGGCACTCCTTAGAGTTTCGGACCGGTATCAGCTCCAGGCGAATCGTCGCCGGATCCCCGCTCCCACCTATACCATCGGAGATAGGGTTTGGTTGGCCACACGGGATCTTCCGTTACGGACTGAGTCTAGGAAGTTGTTACCGAAGTTCATTGGTCCGTTTGTGGTGGAGAAGGTGATCAATCCAGTGGCAGTTCGACTCAAACTACCGAGGACGCTCAGAGTCCATCCCACCTTTCATGTCTCCTGCCTCAAGCCTGTCTTCCTCAGTCCTCTGTTGCCTCCTCCGCCTCCTCCTCCTCCTCCTCGGATGATCGGAGGTGGTCCTGCCTACACGGTGCGTCGCATCATGGATTCCAGACCGGCGGGGCCGGGGTTTCCAGTATCTCGTGGACTGGGAGGGGTATGGCCCTGAAGAGAGGAGTTGGATTCCGCGGCGACAGGTCCTAGATGCGGACCCTCATCAGTGACTTCTACCGCCTCCATCCTGGCGCTCCGGGAGTCCGCCCGGTGGCGTTCGTCGGAGGGGGGTACTGTAACGATCCCGGCTGTCTGAGTCGGGTCCTGTCTGGTGACTAGTGTTCCTGTTCGTAATCTCCAGTTTCCCGAGGGTTCGGGAACGCTCCGGGAGCGCTCTTGTTTTCCGCACCTGCATCCCATCAGCAATCTGCACACCTGGTCCTGATCATCACCCTTCTTAGGCTCTGGCCCAACATCCAGTTCCTGCCGGATCGTTAGCCATGAACAGTATGTTTGTCTGCGTATCAGTCTCTGAGCCATTAGTGTTAGTTTTGTTGTTTTGCACCTTTTTGACTAGCTGTGTACTGACCTCCGTTTTTGTTCTGTCTGCAGTCTCTCACCCGGAACCTTCACCCAACCTCTGCCTGATGGTCGGCGGCTGCCGAGCCAGTACCGGACCAACCACTGCACCCTCAACAACCCATCCACGCCACCCGCTCTGTTCCCTGGATTATTCAGCCTCACTCGGAATCTATTAATAAACACTCACCTTTGCCTCAACGTACCTTGTCCTGGTCTGCTTCTGGGTTCTGGCTTAGTTAACCGTGACATTAACAACGCTGTGGGCCAGGTGGAAATGGTTTAACAACGCTGTGGGCCAGGTGGAAATGGTTTAACAACGCTGTGGGCCAGGTGGAAATGGTTTAGCAGCCTTTCCAATACATTGGAATACGAAAGAAGCCATCCACCGACGAGGTCAGGGACTTTAAATATATTAATGGCGTTTGCGAGGCATGTCACTTCACCCATCTCTTTGCATAGCCCACCACATGCACTGTTTTCTAACTAACTAATCTGGATGGATCCATAATGAATTACTGTGGGAATAAATATCACTGAATGACAGAAACATTGTAATAAAGTAGACTATTGAAGGCAACAAATTGTTGTTTACTGAAACAGCCAAAGTCATCCAATTGTTTCAGTAAGATTTGAAGCAACAGCCTACCCGCGTGTGGTCAACTATTTCAGCACCGTGTTGCGCTACTTGAGACAAGCATGGGGACTGATAAATCAATCAGATTTTTATTTTCACTGAATCTCCGTTTGGGTATTGGTCAGCCTACGATTAGGGTGTGGAAATGTTAGGATTATTTTGCTCTTCACTCGCAGTTGCTTAGTAGCCTAGTGCTACTCCCGACCGGTCACTTAGTATCCTAGTGCTACTCCCGACCGGTCACTTAGTAGCCTAGTGCTACTCCCGACTGGTCACTTAGTATCCTAGTGCTACTCCCGACCGGTCACTTAGTAGCCTAGTGCTACTCCCAACCGGTCACTTAGTAGCCTAGTGCTACTCCCGACCGGTCACTTAGTAGCCTAGTGCTACTCCCGACCGGTCACTTAGTAGCCTAGTGCTACTCCCGACCCGGTCACTTAGTAGCCTAGTGCTACTCCCGACCCGGTCACTTAGTATCCTAGTGCTACTCCCGACCGGTCACTTAGTAGCCTAGTGCTACTCCCGACCGGTCACTTAGTATCCTAGTGCTACTCCCGACCGGTCACTTAGTAGCCTAGTGCTACTCCCGACCGGTCACTTAGTAGCCTAGTGCTACTCCCGACCGGTCACTTAGTAGCCTAGTGCTACTCCCGACCGGTCACTTAGTAGCCTAGTGCTACTCCCCGACCGGTCACTTAGTAGCCTAGTGCTACTCCCGACCGGGTCACTTAGTAGCCTAGTGCTACTCCCGACCCGGTCACTTAGTAGCCTAGTGCTACTCCCGACCGGTCACTTAGTAGCCTAGTGCTACTCCCGACCGGTCACTTAGTAGCCTAGTGCTACTCCCGACCGGTCACTTAGTAGCCTAGTGCTACTCCCGACCCGGTCACTTAGTAGCCTAGTGCTACTCCCGACCCGGTCACTTAGTAGCCTAGTGCTACTCCCGACCGGTCACTTAGTAGCCTAGTGCTACTCCCGACCGGTCACTTAGTAGCCTAGTGCTACTCCCGACCGGTCACTTAGTAGCCTAGTGCTACTCCCGACCGGTCACTTAGTATCCTAGTGCTACTCCCGACCGGTCACTTAGTAGCCTAGTGCTACTCCCGACCGGTCACTTAGTAGCCTAGTGCTACTCCCGACCGGTCACTTAGTAGCCTAGTGCTACTCCCGACCGGTCACTTAGTAGCCTAGTGCTACTCCCGACCGGTCACGCTGTACAGCGCCATATTTTCCTAACGGAAACCCTGAGGCCTACGTAGGCTCCTGTAAAATACATTTTCGTTTTTCTTGGAAGAGAAACACCATAATATGAATCAATGAAGCTAAATTTCGAACAGTATAAACAGCACAACAAATACAATAATAATTTACAAACAAATTATAATCAATCCCATATAGTCTGTTCTAACAAAAAAAGGTTTTAAAGTCTCTAGTAAAGCCAATATTAAAAACAGTCAAACACATTCGTGAATTCAATCGCTTTCGCCGACATGTTGCGGTTTATTCATTGTTTAATTATTCCAAGGCTCCCTTCGTTATTTCGTTGTATAATTAAAATGCTTGACTGTATTTAAAGACATGGATGATTTGTATGCTGTGTGATGACATGCACAAATGAAAGAATGATTGATTGATATTCTGTATATTGAAGTAGGCCTTTATGCCAATAGGTAAGTTAGGCTAAAACAGCTACAGTAAACAGGACTCTTAGGCCTACAGCTCAATGGCAATAACTTAGCTTCTCAAAGATGCCCTCTGGTGGTCAAACTAGAATTAATGGCAACAATTGCTAACAGTAAAATACTATGACGTCATGCACTCTAACATGCCATAACATTCCGCAGCACACCGCAAGCTGTGCTGCGGTATGATGCGACTTTTAAAGGAAGAACCACTGTAGGCAAGATGTACACTGAACGATTTAGCAGCTTGCTTAGTTCAAATTAACAGACTAATTTATTCAACATGAAGAGCGAGGCGATTTCGAAGTGCTTATATTTCCCACTAGCCTGCCGGAATAGGCTACTGAGGATGGGGTCGTAATTTCAATCACAGAATGAAATATTAATAATATGTACAGTATATGAACTGAATATGCTTGTCAACAACAGCCAGTGTTTAGTTATGTATATATTGCTTTACCTGTAGCCTAATCGGACTACTGTTACCGTCAATCTAATGCGTTCTAATAACTGATTGGCAATTACAATAGAGCTTTGATAACTTCCAATTTAATTAACTAAACATGTCTATTAATAATTGCATAATAACACAAGGCTACAAAAACAATAAACTTAAGTTATAGGCTATTTATTAAACTGGTTTGCCAGCTCCAGGTAGGCTACACAAGTGGCACATTGATTTGCAATGACTCCAGTGATATCGTCATTCCAACATATTTATTGTATCAAATGGTAGCCTACAGTAGCCTACAACAGCATATACATTAATAGGCTGCTTGATGGCCAACAGAGGCAAATGTATCATTCTCCACATTTCATGTCAGTTTCATTGAGGACGTTTCCCCGTAAAAAGAACCACGCAAGGGAGTTCCAGAACTTCAATTTCAAATTTCCACTCAGGCAGCCCCTGAGAACTAAGCATGCATAAAACACTTAGCTTGATACCGTTTTCTTTAAGCAAAGTTAAACATTAGAATGCAGTTTAAACCACCTCAGAGCGAATGTATGTAATGTCCAAAGTCGTTTTCCAGTGCTTTGTCACCGTTATTTCTTGATGCGCATCAGTTCTAGCGTGTTAATACGTTTTATGGAAAAAGGGTTGGAAATAGGTGTCTCCATTATGGCAATCTAAATAAACTACCTTACAACTGGTAGAAAGTTGTCACGACGTGAGCAGTGCTGCTCTCTCTCCTGTCACTCACAAGACTCAGCCAATAGCTGTATACCTACCTCGGCCTAAACATCAGCACCACAGGTAACTTCCACAAAGCTGTGAAGAATCAGAGAGACAAGGCAAGTAGGGCCTTCTATGCCATCAAAAGGAACATAAAATTCGACATCCCAATTAAGATCTGGCTAAAAATACTTCAAATCATTTATAGAAGCCATTGCCCTTTATGGTTGTGAGGTCTGGGCTCTACTCACCAACAAATCATTCACAAAATGGGAGAAACACCAAATTGAGACTCTGCATGCAGAATTCTGCAAAAACATCCTCCGTGTACAACGTAAATCACCAAATAATGCATGCAGAGCAGAATTAGGCCGTTAACCGCTAATTATCAAAATCCAGAAAAGAGCCGTTAAATTCTACATCCACCTAAAAGGAAGCGATTCCCAAAACTTCCATAACAAAGCCAACGCCTACAGAGAGATTAACTTAGAGAAGAGTCCCCTAAGTAAGCTGGTACTGGGGCTCTGTTCACAAACACACAGAGACCCCACAGAGCCCCAGGACAGCAACACAATTAGACCCAACCAAATCAGGAGAAAACAAAAAGATAATTACTTGACACATTGGAAAGAATTTACCAAAAAACAGAGCAACTGGAATGCTATTTGGCCCTAAACAGAGAGTACACAGTGGCAGAATACCTGACAACTGTGACTGACCCAAAATTAAGGAGAGCTTTGACTATGTACAGACTCCGTGAGCATAGCCTTGCTATTGAGAAAGGCCGCCGTGGACAGACCTGGCTCTCAAGAGAAGACAGCCTATGTGCACACTGCCCACAAAATGAGGTGGAAACTGAGCTGCACTTCCTAACCTCCTGGCAAATGTACAGTATAATCATATTAGAGACATATATTTCCCTCAGAATTCGAAAACAAATCAAATTTGGATAAACTCCCTGATCTACTAGGTGAAATACCACAGTGTGTCATCATCGCAGCAAGATGTGTGACCTGTTACCACAAGAAAAGGGCAATCAGTGAAGAACAAACACCATTGTAAATACTACCCATATTTATGTTTATTTATTTTCCCTTTTGTACTTTAACTATTTGCACATCGTTACCACACTGTACATAGCCATAATATGACATTTGAAACTGTTAATTTTGTATTATTCATTTAATTTGATACTTTCTACATGGGGATAGATGCAATTTAACGATGATCTATTTCACCTCCCTCTCTCTCCTCCGTCTCTCTCCTTCACAACTACGATCTCTTTCACCTCCCTCTCTCCCTCTCTCTCTCTCTCTCTCTCTCTCCCCCTCCCTCCTTGTCTCCCTGCCTCACTCCCTGTCTCTTCCTCCCTCCCTCCCTCCCTCCTTCCCTCCCTCTCTCTCTCTCTCTCTCTCTCTCCCTCCCTGCCTCGCTCCCTTCCTCCCAGTCTCCCTCCCTGCATCTCTCCCTTCCTCTCTGTCTCTCCCTCCCTCCTTGTCTCTCTCCCTCCCTCCTTGTCTCTCTCCCTCCCTCCTTGTCTCTCTCCCTCCCTCCCTCCATCTTTCCCTCCCTCCCTCCCTCCATCTCTCCCTCCCTTCCTCCCTCCCTCCATTCCACCCCCAGTGAAGTGAGAGACTGCTGACCAGGAGAGGCAGCTGGCGTGTCGTGGCCTCCTTAGTGCAGCTGTAAAGTCGTAGCGATATGTGGTGACAGCGCGGGGGCCGGGGGAGGTGACAGGAGATGTGACAGCACAAACCTACCGACGGAGGGCCAGGTGACAAGAGCCTGTAGCAGAGAGAGAAGATGACAACAGACCAGTTCTGAGAACGAGGGGGCTGGGGGACTGACATAGGGGTTAACCCTAACAACAATCACACACAACCTCAGCTCAATAGTATGAAGATTGTGGTGAAACGCCTTTAGTCAGTGGACAGGACAACCAATCTATCCATTTCACATATAATTTTAGTCAGCGACTTCAAGTGACCAGTAGACGGGTGATGTCATTCACATCTGGCCACGCCCACCGGGAGGACGACCCAATCATCGAGAAGGTGAATCGCCATTCAAAAATCATTCTTCATCGCAGAAGGGGCATCTGGGATTTAGGGATGAGAGGAGAGGGGGAGTAGGTGGAGGAGAGGGGAGGGGAGGACGGGGTGAGAGGAGAGGGGGAGTAGGTGGAGGAGAGGAGGAGGGACGGGGTGAGAGGAGAGGGGGAGTAGGTGGAGGAGAGGGGAGGATGGGGTGAGAGAGAGAGGGGAGTAGGTGGAGGAGAGGGGGCGGGGGTGAGAGGAGAGGGAGTAGGTGGAGGAGAGTGGAGGAGGACGGGGTGAGAGGAGAGGGGGGTAGGTGGAGGAGAGTGGAGGGGAGGACGGGGTGAGAGGAGAGGGGGAGTAGGTGGAGGAGAGTGGGGGACGGGGTGAGAGGAGAGGGGAGTAGGTGGAGGAGAGGGGGGACGGGGTGAGAGAGAGAGGGAGTAGGTGGAGAGAGAGGGGGGACGGGGTGAGAGGAGAGGGGGAGTAGGTGGAGGAGAGGGGGGACGGGGTGAGAGGAGAGGGGGAGTAGGTGGAGGAGAGTGGGGGACGGGGGTGAGAGGAGAGGGGGAGTAGGTGGAGGGGGGAGGGACGGGGTGAGAGGAGAGGGGAGTAGGTGGAGGAGAGTGGGGGACGGGGTGAGAGGAGAGGGGAGTAGGTGGAGGGAGGGGACGGGGTGAGAGGAGAGGGGAGTAGGTGGAGAGAGGGCGGGGTGAGAGGAGAGGGAGTAGGTGGAGGAGAGGGGGACGGGGTGAGAGGAGAGGGGGAGTAGGTGGAGGAGAGGGGGGGGGGTGAGAGGAGAGGGGGAGTAGGTGGAGGAGAGGGGGACGGGGGTGAGAGGAGAGGGGAGTAGGTGGAGGAGAGTGGGGGACGGGGTGAGAGGAGAGGGGGAGTAGGTGGAGGAGAGGGGAGGAGGGGAGGGACGGGGTGAGAGGAGAGGGGGAGTAGGTGGAGGAGAGGGGGGGAGGACGGGGTGAGAGGAGAGGGGGAGTAGGTGGAGGAGAGGGGGAGGAGGACGGGGTGAGAGGAGAGGGGAGTAGGTGGAGGAGAGGTGGGGGACGGGGTGAGAGGAGAGGGGGAGTAGGTGGAGGAGGGGGAGGACGGGGTGAGAGGAGAGGGGGAGTAGGTGGAGGAGAGTGGGGGACGGGGTGAGAGGAGAGGGGAGTAGGTGGAGGAGAGGGGGGACGGGGGTGAGAGGAGAGGGGAGTAGGTGGAGGAGAGGGGGACGGGGTGAGAGGAGAGGGGAGTAGGTGGAGGAGAGGGGAGGGGAGGACGGGGTGAGAGGAGAGGGGGAGTAGGTGGAGGAGAGGGGGGGACGGGGTGAGAGGAGAGGGGGAGTAGGTGGAGGAGAGGGGGGGACGGGGTGAGAGGAGAGGGGGAGTAGGTGGAGGAGGGGGGGGACGGGGTGAGAGGAGAGGGGAGTAGGTGGAGGAGAGGGGGGAGGGTGAGAGGAGAGGGGGAGTAGGTGGAGGAGAGTGGAGGGGAGGACGGGGTGAGAGGAGAGGGGGAGTAGGTGGAGGAGAGGGGAGGGGGGGACGGGGTGAGAGGAGAGGGGGAGTAGGTGGAGGAGAGGGGGGACGGGGTGAGAGGGAGAGTGGGGGACGGGGTGAGAGGAGAGGGGGGACGGGGGTGAGAGGAGAGGGGGGACGGGGTGAGAGGAGAGTGGGGGCAGGGGGTGAGAGGAGAGGGGGAGTAGGTGGAGGAGAGGGGGGGGGGACGGGGTGAGAGGAGAGGGGGAGTAGGTGGAAGAGAGGGGGACGGGGTGAGAGGAGAGAGGGAGTAGGTGGAGGAGAGTGGAGGGGAGGACGGGGTGAGAGGAGAGGGGAGTAGGTGGAGGAGAGGGGGGACGGGGGTGAGAGGAGAGGGGAGTAGGTGGAGGGAGGGAGGGGGACGGGGTGAGAGGAGAGGGGAGTAGGTGGAGGAGAGTGGAGGACGGGGTGAGAGGAGAGGGGAGTAGGTGGAGGGAGAGGGGGACGGGGGAGAGGAGAGGGGGAGTAGGTGGAGGAGAGTGGAGGGGAGGACGGGGGTGAGAGGAGAGGGGAGTAGGTGGAGGAGAGTGGAGGGGAGGACGGGGTGAGAGGAGAGGGGGAGTAGGTGGAGGAGAGGGGAGGGGAGGACGGGGTGAGAGGAGAGGGGGAGTAGGTGGAGGAGAGGGGGGGACGGGGTGAGAGGAGAGGGGGAGTAGGTGGAGGAGAGTGGAGGGGAGGACGGGGTGAGAGGAGAGGGGGAGTAGGTGGAGGAGAGTGGAGGGAGGACGGGGTGAGAGGAGAGGGGGAGTAGGTGGAGGAGAGGGGGACGGGGGTGAGAGGAGAGGGGGAGTAGGTGGAGGAGAGTGGAGGGGAGGCGGGGTGAGAGGAGAGGGGGAGTAGGTGGAGGAGGAGTGGAGAGGGAGGACGGGGTGAGAGGAGAGGGGGAGTAGGTGGAGGAGAGGGGAGGGGAGGACGGGGTGAGAGGAGAGGGGGAGTAGGTGGAGGGGAGGGGAGGGGAGGACGGGGTGAGAGGAGAGGGGGAGTAGGTGGAGGAGAGTGGAGGACGGGGTGAGAGAGAGAGACAGCCAAACTGTCCAAGACAGCGCAGGCTTTTGCGTCCTCCTCCTCCTCCCCACGCCGTAGAAATATGTTTGTAGAACTATGGAACTCAATGTCACAGCATTGATTTAGCGTCTGTCTCCTGCCCTGACAGGCGACAGGAGTGATTTATGTCTGCTGGTGACTACAGTGTCAGAACAATATGAAAACTTAGCACTCCTCTGGCCATTCAATACTGTCCAGCAGCAACTCCATCAGCCTCGGATACATAGTCTATCCCACACACACACACTCTCGCTCAGATAGTAACACACACAGTAACGACCCCCAGCATCAAAACAAGCTATTACTATTTCCTTTCATAGACACATCTCCCTCTCTTTCTGTCAGACAAAATATGTCCCTCTCTTTCTGTCAGACAAAATATGTCCCTCTCTTTCTGTCAGACAAAATATTTCCCTCTCTTTCTGTCAGACAAAATATGTCCCTCTCTTTCTGTCAGACAAAATATTTCCCTCTCTTTCTGTCACACAAAATATGTCTCTCTCTTTCTGTCAGACAAAATATTTCCCTCTCTTTCTGTCAGACAAAATATGTCTCTCTCTTTCTGTCAGACAAAATATTTCCCTCTCTTTCTGTCAAACAAAATATGTCTCTCTCTTTCTGTCAGACACAATATTTCCCTCTCTTTCTGTCAGACAAAACATGTCCCTCTTTTTCTGTCAAACAAAATATGTCTCTCTCTTTCTGTCAGACAAAATATTTCCCTCTCTTTCTGTCAGACAAAAATATTTCCCTCTCTTTCTGTCAGACAAAATATTTCCCTCTCTTTCTGTCAGACAAAATATTTCCCAGCCCATTATATGTCATGCCCGTTTATCTGTCAAGCATGAATCTCACAGAGGCACCTATCCATTTTCCTGATCGTTTAGAACTGTTAACCTTTATTTTGTGGCAAAAATCGATTTGTCAGTAGACAGCTTGTAAGTCCCAACGATGGCATATTGGCTGTCATGTAGAGTGTGATTTATGATGGTTGTCCTCTCAGTCCTCTTAAGGCTTGATAATATAGACTTCAATCAGGAAAGAGTGATGTCACAAAGGGATACCCCTCCCCCTCAGTGTAGGGCCAATCATATCATCGTATCATAGTATCCGTCTAGGCTACTTGTAGTGTGTGTTTGAATGTCAATGTGTGTTCATGTGAGAGGGGGGTGGATTGAATGTGTGGGTGGATTGGATGCCAACGTTGGATTAATTGGTTCAGAATGCCATGGTCACTGACCCTCTACAAGTGGCTCATTGGTCTCACGACCCCCTGGAGACAACGTGGCAGAGCTAACAGCTTCTAAAGCCCAGACAAGTTTTTTAGATCAGAGACAAAAATCCCCGACACTTGTTTATTTTGAGTGGGTTAGAGACACAATCTGAGGGCTACCTCTCCCGTCTTTGAGCCATTCCAGATGTCCTGATATTTTCAAACATGTTTGATTTTATCGGCACAAAATCTGCAATGATCTTGTAGTGTGAGATGTGCAATGAAACGTTTTGAGAACGGTGATCAGCAATAGCCAATGAGAGCTCGCCAGAAAACATGTCAGTGAGATGACGACGTTGTATCCAGGATGTGTAGACTCTCCAGCCGGAACCATGACTACTACTAGCAGCTCTGAAATTCACAAGAAATTCAAAATGTATTGGCTAGATATTTCAACTCTGTATGGCAAGCGGGAACATCTGACTGAAAACGTTTATGATGCTGCTTTGAGCCACAGCTCGTTCTAGCTATGAATCTAATCACGTCATCAAATCATGTATGCACAAACACACTAGGCCTGCTGTAAGTCGCTCTGGATAGAGTCTTCTAAATGTCAACACATTGACGCTGAAAGCCATAAACTGCAGCAGCATTCAGTAATGCTACGTCCTAACCTGCTTTCCTCATCACTAGCACCTGTGGCTGTACTCAAAAGCCCTGTAGGCGCAGCACCCCCCGGATAAATTGAAAGGATTTCCCCAAAAAAATATATATTACTCCTGTCTGAACAGATCTAAATAAAGTAATTCTAAATACTACACCAGTGTGCACAATAGCTTCAAAAAAAAAAAAAAAATAGAAAAGTGGATTCAGTTTTATCTCAAGCACTTACAGCCGGGAAGGCCACAATATGGGCAGCGCACGTGCCAAATATAGAACAGCTTGTTGCATTGTGGCCATAGATATGATCCATAGGAGGGGTTTTGGAACCTCTAACCCTGGCACTGTGACTGTTAAAACCCATGGCTACACTAGCAATGGCTGCCAGTCCTGACTTGAATGGGACTGCCATCTATTGATTATATTTCTATGGTTGGTTTGCGGCTGTCAGTTTGCCTTTCACAAATTTCTAAATACAATCATGAGGAAAAATGTAGGCCTACCGTTTGGAAAGCATTTGCCTACAGCTGAAAAAACAAGACTAATCTGTCTGTAGAAGCTAACAATTTCTTTCTCAACTTTTGAGCCATCTCCGGTGAGTAGCCTATGCTTCATCTTCATGATTGGGTGAGTCAGTGACTTTTTTGTAGCCTACTGTGGCTAGGCCACTCCAGAACCTTGAGATGCTTCTTACGGAGCCACTCCTTAGTTGCCCTGGCTGTGTGTTTTATGTCGTTGTCATGCTGGAAGACCCAGCCACGACCCATCTTCAATGCTCTTACTGAGGGAAGGAGGATGTTGGCCAAGATATCGCGATACATGGCCCCATCCATCCTCCCCTCAATACGGTGCAGTCGTCCTGTCCCCTTTGCAGAAAAGCATCCCCAAAGAATGATGTTTCCACCTCCATGCTTCACGGTTGGGATGGTGTTCTTGGGGTTGTACTCATCCTTCTTCTTCCTCCAAACACGGCGAGTGGAGTTTAGACCAAAAAGCTTTATTTTTGTCTCATCAGACCACATGACCTTCTCCCATTCCTCCTCTGGATCATCCAGATGGTCATTGGCAAACTTCAGACGGGCCTGGACATGCTGGCTTGAGCAGGGGGACCTTGTGTGCGCTGCAGGATTTTAATCCATGACGGCGTAGTGTGTTACTAATGGTTTTCTTTGAGACTGTGGTCCCAGCCCTCTTCAGGTCATTGACCAGGTCCTGCTGTGTAGTTCTGGGCTGATCCCTCACCTTCCTCATGATCATTGATGCCCCACGAGGTGAGATCTTGCATGGAGCCCCAGACCGAGGGTGATTGACCGTCATCTTGAACTTCTTCCATTTTCTAATAATTGCGCCAACAGTTGTTGCCTTCTCACCAAGCTGCTTGCCTATTGTCCTGTAGCCCATCCCAGCCTTGTGAAGGTCTACAATTTTATCCCTGATGTTCTTACACAGCTTTCTGGTCTTGGCCATTGTGGAGAGATTGGAGTCTGTTTGATTGAGTGTGTGGACAGGTGTCTTTTATACAGGTAACGAGTTCAAACAGGTGCAGATAATACAGGTAATGAGTGGAGAACAGGAGGGCATCTTAAAGAAAAACGAACAGTTCTGTGAGAGCCGAAATTCTTACTGGTTGGTAGGTGATCAAATACTTATGTCATGCAATAAAATGCAAATGATTTACTTAAAACTCATACAATGTGATTTTCTGGATTTTTGTTTTAGATTCCGTCTCTCACAGTTGAAGTGTACCTATGATAAAAATTACAGACCTCTACGTGCTTTGTAAGTAGGAAAACCTGCAAAATCGGCAGTGTATCAAATACTTGTTCTCCCCACTGTATATACTATATATAATGTTTTCCTTTAGGAAAATTTGGCGCCTGACAAGTGACTAGGAAGATTTTAATTTATCTGACATTTGAGAAATGTACCGGTCATCCATATGCCTTGGGTGCGTAATCTAATAGGGTGTCCATCCACGCAGCTGGCAACATCAATAAATGAGGCATATTGTCCAAATTAGCCACATTTACATGTTCTTAAAAATAGCTTAATACAAATTACAAAAACATTATTCATTGTATTTCGATGTGTAGCTTATGCAAAACTTTATAGCCTATTGTTTTGTTAAGGAGTATGTAAACTTCCGACTTCAACTGTATATATATATATATATATATATATATATATATATATATATATATAAACTCCGCAAAAAAAGAAATGTCCCTTTTTCAGGACCCTGTCTTTCAAAGATTATTTGTAAAAATCCAAATAACTTCACAGATCTTCTCTGTAAAGGGTTGAAACACTGTTTCCCATGCTTGTTCAATGAACCATAAACAATTAATGAACATGCACCTGTGGAACGGTCGTTAAGACACTAACAGCTTACAGACGGTAGGCAATTAAGGTCACAGTTATGAAAACATAGGACACTAAAGAGGCCTTTCTACTGACTCTGAAAAATACCAAAAGAAAGATGCCCAGGGTCCCTGCTCATCTGCGTGAATGTGCCTTAGGCATGCTGCAAGGAGGCATGAGGACTGCAGATGTGGCCAGGACAATAAATTGCAATGTCCGTACTGTGAGACGCCTAAGACAGCGCTACAGGGAGACAGGACGGACAGCTGATCGTCCTCGCAGTGACAGACCACGTGTAACAACACCTGCACAGGATCGGTACATCCGAACATCACACCTGCGGGACAGGTACAGGATGGCAACAACAACTGCCTGAGTTACACCAGGAATGCACAATCCCTCCATCAGTGCTCAGACTGTCCGCAATAGGCTGAGAGAGGCTGGACTGAGGGCTTGTAGGCCTGTTGTAAGGCATGTCCTCACCAGACATCACCGGCAACAACGTCGCCTATGGGCACAAACCAACAGTCGCTGGACCAGACGAGTCGCGGTTTTGACCCACCAGGGGTGATGGTCGGATTTGCGTTTATCGTCGAAGGAATGAGCGTTACACCGAGGCCTGTACTCTGGAGCGGGATCGATTTGGAGGTGGAGGGTCCGTCATGGTCTGGGGCGGTGTGTCACAGCATCATCGGACTGAGCTTGTTGTCATTGCAGGCAATCTCAACGCTGTGCGTTACAGGGAAGACATCCTCCTCCCTCATGTGGTACCCTTCCTGCAGGCTCATCCTGACATGACCCTCCAGCATGACAATGCCACCATACTGCTCGTTCTGTGCGTGATTTCCTGCAAGACAGGAATGTCAGTGTTCTGCCATGGCCAGCGAAGAGCCGGATCTCAATACCATTGAGCACGTCTGAGACCTGTTGGATCGGAGGGGAGGGCTAGGGCCATTCCCCCCAGAAATGTCTGGCATCTTGCAAGTGCCTTGGTGGAAGAGTGGGGTAACAACTCACAGCAAGAACTGGCAAATCTGGTGCAGTCCATGAGGAGGAGATGCACTGCAGTACTTAATGCAGCTGGTGGCCACACCAGATACTGACTGTTACTTTTGAATTTGACCCCCCCGCCCACACCAGCTTCTCATGGGCCATAGTGAAGCTAAAAGGCCAACACCAGCTTCTCATGGGCTATAGTTTAACTATAGCTTCTCTGAAAAACTTCCAGGGAAACTGGTGTGGGATCCTATTTAATATTCCAGGGAAACTAGTGTGGGATCATATTTAACATGTGACACTGTAAATACATTATACATGGGTGCTTTTTCTGGTGATCAAAACTAATCTGGTGGGAGTGGGCTGGCGACCGGAGGGTTGTTGGCATCAATATGCCACCTAATACTGATGATCCCTTGAACAAGGAATTAAACCCCCTAAACTCCAGCCTATTGGTGTTTGTGTGTATTGGAGGGGTTGGGTACAGCAGAATACACATTTACGTCTCGTATGGACCACTCGTATGAACTATTCTTCTTCAATGTTCTCCATCGTTACACATGGTATTTGATGACATCAATCTTTCACGACAGTTTTGGTTCTATCAAGTCAGTGAGAAATGTGAAAATGTTTCCTTTCCCCTTCACCAAAGTGGTTATAAGCCACTGTTCCTCAACACTTTATAAATCAATTACGGTACTGCTAAGTATATCTGGGAAAATACCCTAATCAATTATTCAGAGAAACACTTTAATGCAATAAAGTGACATGAACACACTAGGATATGTCATTTCCCATGAATTATTAATTTGAAGTTTATTCCATTCCAATAACTTAAAAGTTTTTGAGTTCTTTGCTGCTGTACTTAAAGTGAACCACAGCAAAACACCTTCTCAACACCATGGGGCCAGTTTCCCTGACAGATTAAGCCTAGTCCCAAAAAGCATGTTCAATGGAGATTCTCCATTGAGGGGGCGGTTTCCCGGACACAGATGAATCCTATTTCTGGACAAAAAAAAAGCGAACTCAATGGAGAATCTCCATTACAAAATGTTTTATATTCCAGGACTAGGCTTAATCTTTCAGGGAAACCAGCTATAAAATAATAGGTTCCAATTTTATTTGGACTCTGATTGCAGTTCATGCCCTTTATGCGATTTCCAACGAGAGCCAAATGCACAGGGGGGAGGTCCAGAGGTGAAACCATAGTTTCTAGGAGCTTTGGGCCAGACACATATTAAAGCCTTGTCCTGGACGAAAAAGCATGTTCAATGGAGAATTTCCATGTCTGGAAAACCGGCCCTTTAGTTCCTACATGGCCAATCTAAGAATGGCCTTCCTGTAACAGTTACAGTACCGTGCTTACTGTCCCATTCTTAACCACAGTAAAACAGGTGGAGTTTTTTTTTCTTCTTCTTGTCCTCTGTAGCTCAATTGGTAGAGCATGGCACTTGTAACGCCAGGGTAGTGGGTTCGATCCCCGGGACCACCCATACGTAAAAATGTATGCACACGTGACTGTAAGTCGCTTTGGATAAAAGCGTCTGCTAAATGGCATATTATTATTATTATATTATATTATTATATTATATTCTCTGCCTGGTGGTTTAAGAGAGTACAGTGAAGTTTCAATGCTGCTCTGTACCTGCCTTTAAAGCTCAGTGTGGTGTTGTCTTCACAGACGGCACAATCAACTATCTCTGAGGGATAGATAACTATCCCAATAGTCTACAGTGGCTTCCTGTTCTTGCCTCCTTCCCTTCATCAGCAATGATCTGAGAAGAGGATAGGTGAAAGCAATATGGCGGAGGCCCACCGAGGTATTCGCTTTCACCTATCAGGGGCTTTATCAAATCAGTGGACGTGAAGGAAAGGGGACAGGGTTTTGGAAGTCATTTTAGAATATTGAGATATACCCTCAAGTGTCCTCTCCTGAAGAATCCCTGAAGTAACCTACCAGTAACTGTGGCCGTGAAGAGGAGAGGGCAGAGTAGTGCAGGTAAGACAGGGGACCTGAGCCCAAGCCAGCTACCAGCTGTCTCTGTGCCTCTTATTTAATTAAGAACAAAACATAATGGAGAGTTAGAAAACCCACTTAAGCTAGAGGTTGAATGAAAACAAAGTCCAGTCACGAACCAGTACATGAGAATAAAAGAGATAAGAAAGAGTGGGGCCAGAGAGAGAGAGAGAGAGAAAGATGGAGAGAGAGGCCATAGAAAGAAAGAGAAAGAGCGAGGGAGAGGAAGAGGAAGGGAGGGAGAGAGAGACCATTCAGTAAGACCCCTCAGACACAGCATTCTTTTCTGCTTCTCCTTCATCCTCTCTTACAGTAGGACATTGTGCAGAGGACTCCCGTTGTGTTTCACTTGGCTGTCCTCTGGCCTAATCCAAACAGTGAGACTCAGTCCAAGCTCTGCTCTGGTTCCTCTCCTATTCTCCAAAGGCCTCGCCAGTTCTGTTGACGAGAGCTCAGTGTGAAGTGGCAATGGCAGCGGGCTCTGTCCGGCTCCAGGCTTGTTTTGAGTGGAGAGGGGTCAACTGGCATAGTAGAGGTCAAATCCCCCACATCAAAGGGCTGCGGGTCCCCAACCCAGCCCAAACAGCCTGGGCAAAAACAAACTAACTAACCACAGCCAAAGCAAGAGACCCTGAATCCCCTGTGTGACCTTCACAGTGTTAGGCTATACTACAGACATCCCTCATTTACAACTGATGTTATACAACAGCTAACATGATGGCCTTTTTCACCTAAAGGGACAAAAGTAGAATGAATGGCGTCACATACATGCAAGCACATATGCAGACTAGAATACACAGATACACAGACATACAGTACACACGGAAACCCACATATACTCGGTTTCACTTTCATGCCTTGTGAAGCAGAGCCAGACGCACATGTTTTATGTCCGTACGGCTCCGTTGTCCTCACAGACATTATAACATCAGCACGGTCACATACCTGCATGCACACTCCCTTCAGACCGCATTCGGTCCATGGCCTAGCTCTACTATGACAGCAGATTCTGTGGCGCTGAGAGCTATTCTCTCTCTGACACTCATAAAAGGGAGTGAGTGGCCTGTTGTGACGAGGTGTGAAAGAAGGAGTCAGGCACAGGAGGTAAAATACCGAAGTCCAGAGTTTAATCCGTTTGCATAAATAAAACGCCCCAAGCGTCAAAACTAAACTAAACAAGAGAAAACATCCACCTTGGCAATAGCTCAACCGAGCTACACGCTCTCACAACAAAACAATCACTCACAAAGACAAGGGGAACAGAGGGAACACTTATACACATACTAATTAGGGGAATGAGCACCAGGTGTGTGTGATTGACAAGACATGACAAGTGGAGTGATGAGAATGGGATCGGCAGTAGCTAGTACTCCGGTGACGACGAACGCCGAAGCCTGCCCGAACCAGGAGGGGGGGCAGCCTCGGCGGAAGTCGTGACACCTGTGCAAACCCTTGTGTCTGGATGGTGGACTGGCCTGTGAGGCAGTGACCTAACTGAACTTTTACACAATAGCCTGATACTATTTTTTTTATTCGGTTAGTATTTTTTATTTTATGCACTTTCAGATTATTCTGTATATTGAAAAGCGCTCTACAAATGTACTAAATTATAATAATTATTATTATTATTATTATTACTACTATAATTATTATTATACCACCACAGACATGATCACAGAGGAGGACCCAGTCCTTCTGGAACAACACAAAACAGAGGACCATTAACCATCTGAAAAAGTTGCAACATCCATTGTCTTCAAATGATGGCTAAAATAATCAAATCAAGTCCTAGTTAGAGCCATAGGAGTGACAGGCATACGTATGTGCTGTGTAACTCACACATTTATCAGAGCGAAAAAAGCCTTAGAAACGTTGGAAAGTGTCAAGACATTGGATAGTGGAAAAGCATTTCACTGCATGACCTTTCTAGCGATCGGAGGAGCAGGGAGGACAGATAGTAGATAACAGTATAAGTCTATTTTCTGTAGACGTGGGAGAGTGAGGGAAGCGACTCGGTGGCTGTATTGTATTCTTGAAATGTCACCGCTAAAGACAGACAGGCCCAGTTGGTAAAAAAGTCAGGGCATCTGCTGGTGTAGCCAACTGCATCGCGGTATAGGGTTCTCACGCCTTATACAGTATTAAAACGTACAGCTTACAGTGCTTTCTGAAACAAAAACCTTCATCCATATGTAAAGAAGAGCTGTACATCTCCACTGTGCAGACGAGCCACTCTCTGAGAGCTAGACAACACCACACTACGAAGGATCAAATGCATAGCTAGAAGCCTAGAACTCTCAAGAAAGCCTAGAACTCACCAATCTGTTTGTGCTATCATTCCCCTCCTTGCCACTCCTTGTCTGTAGTGCATGGTGATACAAACAGACGGGTAACAGGCTACTAGAACCCTAGAACTTTCAAGACATATTTGCAACAATGAGAAAACATTCTCACCACATGCAACATATAGAAGCATACTGTACAGAACAAGATACAGAGTGCTATCTTGGCTAAATATCCCGCTGTATCATGGTGTTTACAGCAGCTCTTACAACATAAGCTCCTTTTCAGACGGGGCGTTAGCGTTATCAGGCTTATTCTTTCGGCTTAAAATCATGCATCTCCCGAGTTCTATTTCGCCTAATCTCTAAATCCAATCTGGGTGTGATACCAATCTGATGGGGATAGACTTCGCAGCGGATTTGTGCGAATAGGATCATTCGTTTCGGCCTTTCCTCCAATAACACACAACCCCATGCACATCACCTCTCTTTACTTTAAGGAATACTACACTCAAACACCGTCACGCAGATAGAACAAGGAGCCAGATGTTTCACTGGATGTATAAATCTGTAGCATCCGGTTGGAATTTCCAAATATGGTGAGGAGAGGAAGCCCAGTATTGAGCGAGATGGAACTGGGCCGACATTCTGCTGATTTTCTCATCGAAAAGCCCGATCTCAATACAGTTTCCTGTTCCAAAAAACTATAATCTGTTACGAACAAAGTGCACTACGTTTTGTAGACATGACCCTTTGCCAAAAGGTTTTTTTTTAAATGCCGTTGTTTACAATGAGTGCAAAGGGCGCATTGAGTTATTGCACACGCGCACTTCACAGAGAAGGAGTTCCCTAACAGAAATATGCAAATACATGCTATAATGCGCAAATAGGATCTCGCTAGCTCGTGCTTGGCTCTGCCCACCTCCTTGCTTATTCTGCCCACTAAGGGCGGCAGGTAGCTTAGTGGTTAAGAGCGTTGTGCCAGTAACCGAAAGGTCGCTGGTTCTAATCCCTGAGCCGACTAGGTGACAAATCTGTCGATGTGCCCTTGAGCAAGGCACTTAACCCTAATTACTCCTGTAAGTCGCTCTGGATAAGAGCGTCTGCTAAATGACCAATTATTATTATTATTATGCTTCATTTGCTCCCATTGAAAACAAGGTAACACTTTACTTGACACCCAGCGTCATAACACTGTCATGACATATATTTAGACCTGTTGTGACATATATTGAGTTGTTTTATGGCTGGTTATGAAGCCTGAATAAGAGTGTCAAAACCCACAAAACCTACCACACAAGGCAAAACATTCCATTACACCATAGCCTTCGTGTGAACAGTATGTTTATGTTTTATATATATATATTTTTTTATTGACCATATTAAATTATCATTCTAATTGCGCACACATTGCTGTCAGATATGCACCTACCCCAATGCTCTGTTGCTGATGACTGGGATGAATGCAGGAGCAGATTTCAGGAGCTGATGACTGATGTAAGGGCCTGGACGTGATAGGTCTATCTGGCTTGTATGATTCTGATGGTCACAATGCTTCTTGACAGTGTCATAAAGCATATTTTCTTAGTCCAAGTAAGGTGACACAAAGATGGTCATAATGCTTCATGACAGTGTCATCAAGTGTATTTCCTACAAGTTATTTAAAATATGATGAAGAAAACATGACCGTAAAGAATTCATTACAACAACAACAAAGGATTTAAGAAACAAACAAAAGGAAACTTCTTGGCAGGGAAAACACTGTGGGTTTCGACACTCTTATTTAGGAGTCATAATCATGACAGTTTTTGCTCTGTACATGCACACTGTCTTGGGATGAACAGTGGACTAATGAACAAAATACTAAAAGATTTTGAGTGAACTAACCCTTTAAATGAGCTTTGACACCAGCCATAAAATAACAAAATATATGTCACAACAGGTGTAAATATATGGTCATGACAGTGTTGTGACCACATTATGACAGGTTATGACAAGTTATGTCAGCTGTTATGACATATTATTACATGATTATGACCGTGTCATAAAAGTGTTACCAAAAACAACACAGATGAACCATCTCGGGTTAGTTATAAATAAATGTGACTATCGTGTACAGAGTTTAAAATTGCAATGATGATAACTTTTGCATCGTATGATGCAAAATGCATAATCATAACAGTTTTTGCTCTGTACATGCACACTTTCTTGGGATTGTATTAACAGTGGACTACTAAAATATAGTTTTTTTGAGTGAACTAACCCTTTAACTGAGCTTTGACACCAACCTCTGCGATGACATACCGCACATGTACTTTTTTTTGGGGCTAATCCTATAAGAATGCACTCTCGAGCAGAAACGTCACAGCAAGAGCTCCACTCAATCTAAACGAGTGGACAGGTCTGGTGGGGAGAGGTGTTGAGATCTCTGGGTAAAAAGAGCCACCATTTGGATTTCTAAGGCACTCGCTAACGAGGCTTTAAAAAGCCCTCCCCTACTCATCTTCTCCCTCGTCTGTCTCCCCTCTCTCCAGCATGGCCCCCATCTCTCATATTCACTTCAGCGCATAATAATGTTCTGGTGCAGCTATTTATAGCCACTCACACACAATCTGGCTTCCCCTCGCTAGCCCCTCTCAGAGTATCCATCCAGAGGAGAGGAGTGAAAAGTTGAAGAGACTAAAAAGGCGTAGATGGAGAGCAGCCATACTGTGTTATTCCCCCACTGGTGGCTTTGACAATAGAGATTGTCTCCCGTTGGGGAAAATAAGCAGATTAATTCAGCCTGGGACAATGAGCAATGCCCTAGTAACCATCTGCATTCAACATTGTTGGCACCGGGTAAGGGCAGAGAAAGAAGAGAGGAAGCATAAATGAAAGGGAGGGAGAGAGAGAGAGATAGAGATAGAGAGAGAGAGAAAGCATGAAAGAAAAAGGAAAAAAAGAAGACTCATGTTGTGTTTTTCTGTTGAGTTAGCGACTTCCTTTCTGCATATCACATTGCTGAGCATCAGACATGAGTTTCCTTCCACAGCCAGTGAAGTGAAGGTAAATCCTAGATGCTTCCAGAGCCAGTGAAGTAACGGTAGGTCCTAGATGCTTCCAGAGCCAGTGAAGTAACGGTAGGTCCTAGATGCTTCCAGAGCCAGTGAAGTAATGGTAGGTCCTAGATGCTTCCAGAGCCAGTGAAGTAACGGTAGGCCCTAGATGCTTCCAGAGCCAGTGAAGTAACGGTAGGTCCTAGATGCTTCCAGAGCCAGTGAAGTAACGGTAGACCCTAGATGCTTCCAGAGCCAGTGAAGTAACGGTAGACCCTAGATGCTTCCAGAGCCAGTGAAGTAACGGTAGGTCCTAGATGCTTCCAGAGCCAGTGAAGTAACGGTAGACCCTAGATGCTTCCAGAGCCAGTGAAGTAACGGTAGGTCCTAGATGCTTCCAGAGCCAGTGAAGTAACGGTAGGTCCTAGATGCTTCCAGAGCCAGTGAAGTAACGGTAGGTCCTAGATGCTTCCAGAGCCAGTGAAGTAACGGTAGGTCCTAGATGCTTCCAGAGCCAGTGAAGTAATGGTAGGTCCTAGATGCTTCCAGAGCCAGTGAAGTAACGGTAGGTCCTAGATGCTTCCAGAGCCAGTGAAGTAACGGTAGGCCCTAGACAATGTTCCCTCTAAGCTGCATGCGTGCGCGACCACAAACTTCCTTCAGGACTGCCTCACAGAAGAAATGCCAGGCTGCGCAGAGACGCAAGAGATTGAACTTCACTGAGTTCGCCTCATTAGTTTGCACTATATAGATCAACGTTTTTTCTGTGATCGAATCAACATTATATCAGCCCCTTTTCAATGTAACAAACCAAAACAAATCTAACTCTGCAAGATTTAGTCTGTCATTTTGTTGTAGGCAGAGCCAGAGCGCAACAAAGTAGAATTATATTGGGGGGGTAGGCCACGAGAGGTCTTTCAATCACCTGTGCGTGAAAGCGCTATTCTGATCAGTTGAGAGCAGAGCCGCGTGTGCACATTTGTTGATATTCTTTGCTAGTTAGCGAGTTATTAGCCCAGTTATAGATAAGTATAGGGCAGCAATGGGGAGTGACTGCTTCCTACAAGAGCACAAATCGTGTAGGCTACATTTCAAGCTGTCTTTGAAAAGCCAGTCAGGTAAAAAGCTTGCCTTAATTAAAGGGGCAGTGTTGTATTTTGAGACAGGCTTGAATATGCAAATAAGCCAATAGGCAGAGGGGTAGCCTACATTGTCTAATTCTCTGTATGATAATAATAATAAATTGTATTTTGTAAAGTGGTTTCTTGCATCATACAACACAATGCAATGCAATTTACAGTCACCTATTTGGACCATGGTGTTACAGACCAAGTAAAAAATCATTAATTAATGTCAAGCCCTTCATCATGTAAAAACATTTCTAAAAGTCTCATGCAATGTAGGCCTGCATTGAACACCACATATAGGCTACTGTAGGCTATATCATAGAAATTAAAAGCTATTTCCATGTGAAAATGTTATGGGATTTACTCCATTGGTTTTGTTGGTAGGCCTACATTATGCTCAAATAGCCACAATAGCCTATTGGCTACTGTCTACAACTGTAAGGGTACAGCCTATTGGCTACTGTCTACAACTGTAAGGGTACAGCCTATTGGCTACTGTCTAAAACTGTAAGGGTACAGCCTATTGGCTACTGTCTAAAACTGTAAGGGTACAGCCTATTGGCTACTGTATAAAACTGTAAGGGTACAGCCTATTGGCTACTGTATAAAACTGTAAGGGTACAGCCTATTGGCTACTGTCTAAAACTGTAAGGGTACAGCCTATTGGCTACTGTCTACAACTGTAAGGGTACAGCCTATTGGCTACTGTCTACAACTGTCAGGGTACAGCCTATTGGCTACTGTCTAAAACTGTCAGGGTACAGCCTATTGGCTACTGTCTACAACTGTAAGGGTACAGCCTATGTTCCTGAAATGCCAGCTCAGGAAAGGGAGGCGGTTACATTTTTCTACTCTAACCGTGGTGTGCTAAATACATATATCTACACAGCAGAAAGGGGTCCTAAGTGTTTTAAAAAGGACACCGGGTGCCATCAAAAGGCATTTAGAGTATAGCTATGTGAAGCTATGTAAAAGGGCAAAGATTATATCAATTAAATCCATTTAGTGATTTCGTTGTCTCCGAGGAGAGGTTGACATTGCCCATCAATAGAAATAACCTTTTAATGGCATCCATTAGAAAGCAGGTAAATAAAGATCCCTCCATTTTGTTCATTTGCATCTGAGGTTGATAACAGATGCCGTGTTATTGCTCCCATCTATCTTGTGTTTGTGGTTTCGTTAGAACGACTAGCCATTTAGATTCCTTTATCATTCTAATACTTGCAGACAGAATTAGTAATTTGTTTGTTTAATAGAATACCAAGGAGTAGAGTATGGTTTAAATTGTACAACACAATATTGTAGATCGCACATGTTGCAGGCCATAGAGGAATATATTTGACATGATGCCATTCTCCCTTCTAGATTGTCTTTGTGTGTTGTGTTCACAGAGATAAGCTTTACAATGGGCTGGACTAGAATGTTCCAAAGAAGTGAAAAGGCACATAGGCTACAAGGCTGTTACTCTCATCAAGTTCAGTATTCAAAATGTAATGTTGATCTCAGGGTGGTTCTAAGTCTTACACATGCCTAGGTTTCTTCCTAGGTTACAGCCTCTGGCCACTCCTCTGAGCCTGGGTCCTCTCTAGGTTTCTTCCTGGGTTACTGCCTCTGGCCACTCCTCTGAGCCTGGTTCCTCTCTAGGTTTCTTCCTAGGTTACTGCCTCTGGCCACTCCTCTGAGCCTGGGTCCTCTCTAGGTTTCTTCCTGGGTTACTGCCTCTGGCCACTCCTCTGAGCCTGGTTCCTCTCTAGGTTTCTTCCTAGGTTACTGCCTCTGGCCACTCCTCTGAGCCTGGTTCCTCTCTAGGTTTAATCCTAGGTTACTGCCTCTGGCCACTCCTCTGAGCCTGGTTCCTCTCTAGGTTTCTTCTTGGGTTACTGCCTCTGGCCACTCCTCTGAGCCTGGTTCCTCTCTAGGTTTCTTCCTAGGTTCCTGCCTCTGGCCACTCCTCTGAGCCTGGTTCCTCTCTAGGTTTCTTCCTAGGTTACAGCCTCTGGCCACTCCTCTGAGCCTGGTTCCTCTCTAGGTTTCTTCCTGGGTTACTGCCTCTGGCCACTCCTCTGAGCCTGGGTCCTCTCTATGTTTCTTCCTGGGTTACAGCCTCTGGCCACTCCTCTGAGCCTGGTTCCTCTCTATGTTTCTTCCTGGGTTACAGCCTCTGGCCACTCCTCTGAGCCTGGTTCCTCTCTAGGTTTCTTCCTAGGTTACTGCCTCTGGCCACCCCTCTGAGCCTGGTTCCTCTCTAGGTTTCTTCCTGGCCACTGTGCTTCTGCTCTGCATCACTTGCTCTTTAGGGTTTAGATCAGTGCTGTAAAGCACTTTGCAGATGTAAAAAGGGCTTTATAAAATACATTTATTTGATTGCTCGTATTCCTCAAAAGACTCCTCTCTATCTGTAGTGTAATTCTGTGAATCCTGTTATGGCAATACTAAGTCCCAATTATCTTCCCAACACTCTTTATTCCCTACATTCGGTGAAGTTAACTAATTGAAGATTCCCCGTTCTCCTTGCTGATGATGGAATCTCATCTCTTCTCCCAGAGCCGAGCGGCGGGATCTCTTCTCCCACCCAAGAACAAGCTGGCGGGATCTCTTCTCCCACCCCAGGAACAAGCTGGAAGGATCTCTTCTCCCACCCAAGAACAAGCTGGAAGGATCTCTTCTCCCACCCAAGAACAAGCTGGAAGGATCTCTTCTCCCACCCAAGAACAAGCTGTGCTCAGCGTTTTGTCAGTCCCGAACATCTTCACACTGGCAATCATTTTAAATTGGATCCATCCACGATTCCTACATGTCATGCCTTTCATTTTTTGTTCCAAACTCCTGACATGTCAGTCGCACTTTCATCTCCGTGTTCAGTCTGTGTGCACGACTTAAAAAGTGCACAATTAAACATTCCTTCGCTACTTTCCCTTTTGACTTCAATCGCCTGTCAGAAAAACGAGCAAGATTAAAAAAAACTGACAGACTGGAACAGGGAAATGTGACTACTTATGTTGATTTTTAAGGGTGAAGCGCTAGGCCTCTAGTCTCGAAAATCAGACCCTAGGCAACACAGTGACTAGGGTTCTGCTTTCAATGATGGGACACGTTAGGCAACTGCGATAAGAAAAAAACTTTTCTGGGGTGGGTCCTCTTCAGACGGACAAATTTCCCAACAAATCACGAGGCAGAAATAAAAAATAAAAAAAACGTCGCGATTCAAAACCAAAGTTTGCAGGCGAAACCTTTGCAGTGGTTTTAGTGATGATAGTTGATGCAAACTAGCCACTTGTGAAATGCACTCATTAAAAAGAACCATGATCTCTATCTTGCTAGCTACTATTTTGTATTTTATTTAAGCGGATAAAGTAGTGACGTAGGCAGTGACGTAGATCCTCTGTGCCAAAAGAGTTCATAATTGAAAACAGACCCTAGTCACTGTGTTGCCTAGTCACTGTTGCCAAGGGTGGGGTTTTCGAGACTATATAGTGCCTGGGACTCAAATTTTGTGCTGAGTTAGAACCTGTGCTGAATTAGATCCATTCAAATTATCAGTTGGACAGCAATTTCAACAAATATATTGATACTGAAATGTCCTTCACTGTGTGCATCGTCATGTATTTTGTGCTTGTATCCTCAGAGGGATACACGCACACGCACGCACACACACACTGAAAGGACCACACACACACACACACACACACACACACACTGAAAGGACCACACACACACGCACGCACACACACACTGAAAGGACCACACACACACACACACACACACACACACACACACACACACACACACACACACACACTGAAAGGACCACACACACACACACACACACACTGAAAGGACCACACACACAACATGATATCTTTCCTTCTCTCTATACCAAGACACAAGATAGTTTTGGTCTGGCCTGTCAGACCATTATTACCTTGGGACAGAGAGAGCGGAACGACATGAATTAAAGGCAGCATGACAGCCTTCTCCTCTTATTGGCCTTAATAAGGGCCGTTCTACCAAAAACAGATCTGTCAGCACGAGCCAGTCAAAACCAAGAGGAAGAGTACTGGGAAGATGGGTAACCTTGTCCCACTGAACCTGTAGAACTATCAAGAACTCTAGGCTTTCCCTGATGTTTCCTGTATAACGTTACGTGTTCAAATGCATTGATTCAACTTCTGAAATCAAAGCTGTATTTGGTTCCGGATCGATCAAACACCCAGTATCTTCCCCCACTTGTCCAAAGAAGTTTATTTTTGAAAAATGAAAAGGCCCCCTTTATTCTCGACAGGCTGGAAGATTGACAAGTAAGATCTGCAGAGCTCTAGCATGGACGAGAGAGAGAGAGAGAGAGAGAGAGAGAGAGAGAGAGAGAGAGAGAGAGAGAGAGAGAGAGAGAGAGAGAGAGAGAGAGAGAGAGAGAGAGAGAGAGAGAGAGAACAAACACACAGCAGGTTGTGACAGGAGAACGCCCACACAGCCATAACAAAGACATGCAGATATAGCTAGCCATAGAGAGAGAGAGGCAAACTGCAAAGAAGTGCAGAAAGCAGTGCAGAAGCAGAAAAAAGGAGTGTGTGAGAGAGATGAAGGGAACAGGGGTGAGGAGGAAGAAGGAGAGGGTGAGGAGAGAGAAGGAGAGGGGTGAGGCAGGAGAAGGAGAGGGGTGAGGAGAGAGAAGGAGAGGGGTGAGGAGGGAGAAGGAAAGGGGTGAGGAGAAAACTGCTCTTCTAATCAAATACACCCACCTTCCAATCAAACATACCTCTGGATACCTTGAGTTAGGCAGTAAATCTCTCACTAAACGAAGGAATAAGGAATACTAAATATTTTACCACAGCAGTATTAAATGACAAAGGCACACACCAACACACACACACAACCTCTGTAAAAAGATACCATGTTCAAAAAGAAACGAGAATAAATAACTAAAAATTGAACAACAAAAAAACATAATGTTCTTCATGAATGCCTCATTCTGCACCAAACACACCAAGACTAAGGCCTCTCCCCCAGTGGTCTGGCCATAGAGGTCTCCTGGCTCCAGACAGGGGTTGTGAGGACAGACTCGGGCCCCAGGGGAGGGAAACAGGACTGGGCACGGCTGGACCAGGGCCACCCCTCTCCCTCTGGACCGTCCAACAGCACAATATGAGGGACAGATTGAGCCAGGCTCGCCGGGCAAACATCCCAGTGCTCGCTGGTGACGCAACTCTGCACCAGATGACCACAGAGAGACTGGCAACGAGTTCTACGACACTGTCTCTAAAGTAACAGAGCAGACGACACACAATGGTATACAGAGACTCAGAGACAACAAGTGCCAATGATTCAATGTCCATGAGGCAGACACTGAAGTAATGCTGCACAAAATGGCACCCTATAATCACAGGCATAACACTGTTTCTCCCCCCCACAAAGTCGAAGTCCCCCCACCCTCCCTAAAATGAAAAAAAATATATATAGAATGAGTCAGCCAGACAGCCACTCACAAAGTAAAGACTACCCACCACTGTCCGTGGTGCTGTGACATGTCTATGCGGCTGCCTATCGAAATGATAGGCTTTCTGTGGTGCCAGACCACGTGTAACCACGCCAGTCCAGGACCTCCACACCCGGCTTCTTCACCTGCGGGATCTTCTGAGACCAGCCACCCGGACAGCTGATGAAACTGTGGGTTTGCACAACCGAAACATTTCTGCACAAACTATCAGAAACCGTCTCAGGGAAGCTCATCAGTGCGCTCGTCATCCTCACCAGGGTCTTGACCTGACTGCAGTTCGGCATCGTAACTGACTTCAGTGGGAAAATGCTCATCTTCAATGGCCACTGGCACACTGGACAAGTGTGCTCTTCACGGATGAATCCCGGTTTCAACTGTACTGGCAGATGGCAGACAGCGTGTATGGTGTTGTGTGGGTGAGCGGTTTGCTGATGTCAAGGTTGTGAACAGAGTGCCCCATTGTGGTGGTGGGGTTATGGTGTTGGCGGGCATAAACTACGGGCAATGAACACAATTGCATTTTATCGATGGCAATTTGAATGCACAGAGATACTGTGACGAGATCCTGAAGCCCATTGTCGTGCCATTCATCCGCCGCCATCACCTCATGTTTCAGCATGATAATGCACAGCCCCATGTCGCAAGGATCTGTACACAATTCCTGGAAGCTGAAAATGTCCCAGTTTTTCCATGGCCTGCATACTCACCAGACATGTCACACATAGAGCATGTTTGGGATGCTCTGGATTGACGTGTATGACAGTGTGTTACAGTTCCCACCAATATCCAGCAACTTCACACAGTCATTGAAGAGGAGTGGGACAACATTACACAGGCAACAATCAACAGCCTGATCAACTCTATGCGAAGGAGATGTGTCAATGTTGGTCACACCAGATACTGACTGGTTTTCTGATCCATGCCCCTACCTTTTTTTGACCAACAGATGCATATCTGTATTCCCAGTCATGTGAAATCCATAGATTAGGGCCTAATTAATGTATTTCAATTGACTGATTTCCTTAAATGAACTGTAACTCAGTAAAATCGTTGAAATTGTTGCTTGTTGCGTTTATATTTTTGTTCAGTTGTCACGCCCTGGCTCTGGGGACTCTTATGTTGAGCCAGGGTGTTAGTTTCTATGTTGTAGTTTTCTATGTTTCGTTCTAGTTCGTGTTTTCTATGTTGGCCAGGGTGGTTCCCAATCAGAGGCAGCTGATTCTCGTTGTCTCTGATTGGGTACCATACTTAGGCAGCCTGTTTGGCACAGTTAATTGTGGGATCTTGTTCTGTATAGGTTTGTGTTAGTGAACCTGTAGACTTCACGTATCGTTTTGTTGTTTTGATATTTGTGTTAAGTACTCATTAAAAGATGTACGCATATCACGCTGCGCCTTGGTCCGGTTCTCACGACGATCGTCACAGAAGATCCCACCAAAGAAGGACCAAGCAGCGTGTTCAGGAGCAGACACCGGGAAAGGAACTGGAGAAGTTGGCGATGTCCCAGGTGGGCGAATGGTGGTCTTGGGAGGACATGTTTGCGGGCAAAGGGCCATGGGCAAAAGTTAAAGCCCTGGCGAGAGAGGAGGTACGGCGCCAACCGTGCCGTCGTCGGACAGGTGAGAGGCAACCCCAAGAAATGTTTTGGGGGGGCACACGGCATGGGCGACGGGGCTGCTGGAGGCAGCTTCAGGGCGAGTTTGTGGACTAGGAGAGGAGGCAACCAGGTTACGGGGGCCATTGGTCATGAGGGGGAAGGAGAGTGTAGAGGCACGGCGAGAGGTACTGGGGTGTGTTACCAGTCCGGTCCGGCCCGTTCCTGATCCCCGCACAAGGCCAGTGGTGTGTGTTCCCAGTACGGTCCGGCCTGTTCCTGTCCCTCGCACCAAGCCTGTGGTTCGCGTCGCCAGCCCGGCCCAGCCTGTTCCTGCCCCTCGCACCAAGCCAGTGGTGCGCGTCGCCAGCCCGGTTCGGCCTGTTCCTGCTCCCCGCACCAAGCCAGTGGTGCGCGTCGTCAGCCCGGTCCGGCCCGTTCCTGCTCCCCGCACCAAGCCAGTGGTGCGCGTCGCCAGCCCGGTTCGGCCTGTTCCTGCTCCCGCACCAAGCCAGTGGTGCGGCGTCGTCAGCCCGGTCCGGCCCGTTCCTGCTCCCCGCACCAAGCCAGTGGTGCGCGTCGTCAGCCCGGTCCGGCCCGTTCCCGCTCCCCGCCCCAAGCCAGTGGTGCGCGTCGTCAGTCCGGCACGGTCCGTGCCTGTTCCACCTGTGCCTGGTCCGGCACCGGTCAGCTGCTCCACGCCGGAGCCAGAGCAATCCGCTCCACCGGTGTTCAGTCCAGCTCCGGCCAGCAGGGCCAGACCACGAGGGCGAGAGAGAGAGTGGTGGTCACGCCCGGAGCCGGATCCGCCTCCGAGGCGGAATGCCCACCCGGCACCTCCCCTGTTGGTTTAGTTGGCGCGGTCGCAGTCCGCGCCTTTGGGGGGGGGGGTACTGTCACGCCCTGGCTCTGGGGACTCTTTTATGTTGAGCCAGGGTGTTAGTTTCTATGTTGTAGTTTTCTATGTTTCGTTCTAGTTCGTGTTTTCTATGTTGGCCAGGGTGGTTTCCAATCAGAGGCAGCTGATTCTCGTTGTCTCTGATTGGGAACCATACTTAGGCAGCCTGTTTGGCACAGTTAATTGTGGGATCTTGTTCTGTATAGGTTTGTGTTGGTGAACCTGTAGTCTTCACGTATCGTTTTGATATTTGTGTTAAGTACTCATTAAAAGATGTACGCATATCACGCTGCGCCTTGGTCCGGTTCTCACGACGATCGTGACATCAGTGTACTTAGCTTCCTAGTACATATGGATATTAAAAAGGTTTATGAATTACTTTTGGGAGGGTTAGTGTCAAAATTATTTATAAATAAAAGAAAAAATTATAGACATTGATGACAGGTGCATTGGCCCCCAGAGTTCATGGGTCCCCTGCCTTGCGGGGGTGTCCGGTACACCATTGCCTATAATGTAAATAAATAAATAAGAGGAGGTCTGTAGCCAGGCTAGTAGACGACAGGGTACAAAGCTGTGCCCTGTGCAAAATGTAAAAAGACAAAATTTCACCAGCAGACTGGCTAGTTGGGCAAATTATTTACTAGCCCAATCTGAAAAATACTAGTCTTTGCTGTTATGCTTGCAGATGTGCATAATATTCTGCGACCCTAATCAAAAAGTATTTTATAACTCCAAATAACAAAAACGTAGCAAGGTTGTTTAAACTTTTTTGCACTGCATGGATCACTGATGCGGTTGAATGCAGCATTGCTGTCACGGTTTCGGCCGAGGCTGCTCCTTGTTCGGGCAGGCTTCGGCGGTCGTCGTCCCCGGAGTACTAGCTGCCACCGTTCGTTGTTTCTGTGTGTGTTTGGTTTGGTCTGATTCGTTACACCTGTTGCTCATTTCGTCTTGATTATGTGTCCTTTAAGTTCTCGTTGTTTCTGTCTTGTGGTTGTGTGTAGTTGTTCTATGTCAGCAGGTGTTGCCAGTCAGTTTGTGCTCTATGTTATTAGAGAGTTCCGCACGTTGTGCGTTTGTTGTACTTTTACGCTGAGTGCGTTTATTTTTCCTTGTTCGACCGGCTCTGTTTGTAGCCGTTATTTCTGTGGACTTTATTAAAGTGTTTTTGGACTTGCATCTGCATCCTGCAATTGATTCCACACCACACTTACGCCCGTCTCTGACAGAACTACACACCACCCATGGAATCAGCAGGAGCAGCAGCAGCGACCGAGTCATGGGAGGAGCGCGTCCGCGGACAGGATGACAGGATAGCCCAGATCACCAACGCATTACAAGGAGTAATGAATACCCTGCATCGCCTGGAGACCAGTTGGGCACCCACGCCTCCTCCCACAGTACCACCAGCACCGGTCAGTCCCTTAGTCCACGCTCCGGAACCCAGTGGGATTCGGCTCTCGCTCCCGAGGGCGTATGATGGTACCGCTGCCGGTTGTCAAGGTTTCCTCCTACAAGTAGAACTCTACCTCGCCACCGTACACCCGGTGCCCTCGGGACACGAGAGCGTTTCCGCCCTCATCTCCTGTCTCACCGGCAAGGCGTGGAGTGGGCCAACGCCGAATGGAGGAGAATAGACCCCGCGACGATCACCTATGCGGAGTTCTCCCGTCGCTTCAGGGCTGTATTCGACCATCCACCTGAGGGGAAGGCGGCGGGAGAACGTCTATTCTACCTCCGACAGGGGAGGAGGAGCGACACGAGATTTTGCACTGGAGTTCCGGACTCTAGCGGCAGACGCAGGGTGGAATGAGCGGGCCCTCATAGACCACTTCCGCTGCAGCCTACGGGAGGACGTCCGTCGTGAGTTGGCCTGCAGGGACACCACCCTCACGTTTGACCAGTTAGTTGACATGGCCATTCGCCTCGACACCCTGTTGGCCACACGCGGACGTCCTGAGTGGGGGTCGTCCATTCCACCCACCAGCACCTCCGAGCCTAGTCCTATGGACCTCGGGGGTGCTGGCGCTAGAGAGGAGAAGAGAAGGAGCCCCAGGGGAACCAACCCCTGTACCTACTGTGGCCGTGGAGGACACACTGCGGCCAGGTGCTGGGGGGGGTCTCCTAGGGGGAGAGACGGCAGGCCACGCTCTGGGGAGTCCTTCCAGGTGAGTAGGCGCCCTACTTACCCAGAGCTCTCTGTTGATCACCTAACCATACCTGTTTGCTTCCCACAGGTTGCACCTCATTCGCAGCATAAGGCGCTAGTAGATTCAGGCGCAGCTGGGAATTTTATAGATCGGCGATTTTGTGCTGAGTTAGGGATTCCCCTCCTTCCGGTCAGTAGTCCCTTCCCTGTACATGCTTTAGATAGCCGTCCGTTGGGATCGGGGTTGATTAGGGAGGTCACAGCTCCACTTAGGATGGGGACGCAGGAGGGTCATGAGGAGACTATTCGGCTATATCTTATAGACTCTCCTGCGTATCCGGTGGTGCTGGGGCTTCCCTGGTTGATTACTCATAATCCCTCTATTTCGTGGCAACAGAGGGCTCTCAAGGAGTGGTCTGTCCAGTGTGTAGGGCGATGTCTGGGCGTTTCCGTAAGGGCGACCTCGGTGGAAAGTCCAAACCAACTGCCGGCATTGCACATTCCCCTCGAGTATGATGATTTAGCAATTGTGTTTAGTAAAGCGAAGGCGACGCAGTTGCCACCACATAGACAGGGGGATTGTGCGATAGACCTCCAGGTAGGAGCTGCGCTTCCGCGGAGCCATGTGTATCCTCTGTCTCAAGAGGAGAAGAGAGCTATGGAGACTTACATAGCCGAGTCTCTGAGACAGGGATACATACAGCCCTCCACTTCCCCTGCGTCCTCGAGTTTATTTTTTGTGAAGAAAAAGGATGGAGGTTTGCGCCCGTGTATTGATTACCGCAGTCTCAATCAGATTACTGTGAAATACAGTTATCCACTCCCTCTGATTGCGACTATGACGGAGTCTTTACACGGGGCGCGTTTCTTCACAAAATTGGATCTCAGGAGCACATACAACTTGGTACGTATTAGGGAGGGAGACGAATGGAAGACAGCATTTAGTACCACCTCGGGTCATTACGAGTATCTCGTCATGCCATACGGGTTAATGAATGCTCCTTCAGTCTTCCAATCCTTCGTTGATGAGATCTTCCGGGATATGCAGGGGCAGGGAGTGGTCGTGTACATTGACGACATTCTAGTGTATTCTTCTACCCGAGCCGAGCATGTAGCCCTGGTGCGCCGAGTATTGAGGAGATTGTTGGAGCATGATCTGTATGTCAAGGCAGAGAAATGTCTGTTTTTCCAGGAGTCTGTCTCCTTTTTGGGTTATCAGTTGTCTGCGTCAGGGGTTAAGATGGAGGTTGACCGTGTGTCGGCCGTGCGTAATTGGCAAACTCCAACTACTGTTAAAGAGGTGCAGCGGTTCTTGGGATTTGCGAATTACTACAGGAGGTTTATCCGGGGTTTTGGACAGGTGGCAGCTCCCATAACGTCTCTACTAAAGGGAGGTCCGGTGCGCTTGCAGTGGTCTGCTGAGGCGGATAGGGCTTTTGGGAGACTGAAGGACCTGTTTACCTCGGCGCCGGTGTTGGCGCATCCGGATCCCGCACTCCCATTCCAGGTCGAGGTAGACGCGTCTGAAGCCGGTATAGGGGCCGTGCTCTGCAACGATCTGGCACGCCCCTGAAACTCCGCCCCTGTGCTTTTACTCTAAAAAGCTCAGTCCGGCGGAGCGAAATTATGACGTGGGGACAGGGAGCTGCTAGCCGTGGTCCAGGCCCTAAAGGTGTGGAGGCATTGGCTAGAGGGGGCTCAACACCCTTTCCTCATTTTGACAGACCACCGAAACCTGGAGTACATCCGGGCAGCTAGGAGACTGAACCCTCGCCAGGCTAGGTGGAATATATTTCTGGCCCGGTTCGTTTTTAAGATCACGTACATCCCTGGGTCCCAGAATGGTAAGGCAGATGCTCTGTCCCGGCGGTATGACACGGAGGAGAGGTCCGTTGAGCCCACGCCCATACTCCCGCCGTCTTGCCTGGTGGCACCGGTGGTGTGGGAGGTCGATTCCGAAATCGAGCGGGCGTTGCGTACCGATCCTAGCCCTCAACAGTGTCCTGTGGGATCGACTTATATATTGGGCTCACACGTCACCCTCCTCTGGACATCCAGGGATTGGCCGGACGGTGCACTGCCTTAGCACTAAGTACTGGTGGCCAACGTTAGCCAGGGATGTGAGGGTTTATGTTTCCTCCTGTTCGGTATGTGCCCAGTGTAAGGCACCCAGACATTTGCCCAGGGGTAAGTTACAACCCCTGCCCGTTCCACAACAACCCTGGTCTCACCTCTCGGTGGATTTCGTTACTGACCTTCCCCTCTCCCAGGGAAATACCACCATCCTGGTCGTTGTGGATCGGTTCTCGAAGGCCTGTCGTCTCCTTCCCATGCCGGGTCTTCCCACTGCCCTACAGACCGCTGAGGCACTATTCACTCACGTCTTCCGGCATTACGGGGTACCCGAGGATATAGTGTCTGATCGAGGCCCCCAGTTTACCTCTCGAGTCTGGAGAGCGTTCATGGAGCGCTTGGGGGTCTCGGTGAGCCTTACCTCGGGGTACCACCCGGAGAGCAATGGGCAGGTTGAACGAGTAAACCAGGATGTGGGTAGGTTTCTGAGGTCGTATTGCCAGGGCCGGCCGGAGGAGTGGGCGAGGTATGTTCCCTGGGCCGAGATGGCCCAGAACTCCCTTCGCCACTCTTCCACCAGACTCACTCCTTTCCAATGTGTATTAGGTTACCAGCCGGCTCTGGCACCTTGGCATTAGAGCCAGATCGAGGCCCCTGCGGTGGATGAGTGGGTGCGGCGCTCGGAGGAGACGTGGAACGCTGCTCACGTACATCTGCAGCGGGCCATCCGTCGACACAAGGCGAGCGCCGATCTCCACCGCAGTGAGGGACCGGTGTACGCACCGGGAGATCGAGTCTGGCTCTCGACCAGAAACCTGCTCTCCGCCTGCCCTGCCGGAAGCTGGGTCGGCGGTTTGTGGGGCCTTTTAAAGTCCTGAGGAGGTTGAACGAGGTGTGTTACAGATTACAACTTCCTATTGAGTATAAGAATATTAACCCCTCGTTCCATGTGTCTCTCCTCAGGCCGGTGGTAGCTGGTCCACTCCAGGAGTGTGAGATAGCAGAGACTCCTCCGCCCCGCTGGACATCGAGGGGGCTCCCGGCGTACACAGTTCGGTCCATCCTGGATTCGAGACGCCGGATGGGGGGTCTCCAATATCTTGTGGAGTGGGAGGGGTACGGTCCGGAGGAGCGGTGCTGGGTGCTGAGGAGAGATATCTTAGACCCGTCTCTTCTGACTGAGTTCCATCGTGGTCATCCCACGCGCCTGGCTCCGCGTCCTCCTGGTCGTCCCCGAGGCCGGGGTCGGCGCACGGATGGAGCCGCGCGTCAAGGGGGGGGTACTGTCACGGTTTCGGCCGAGGCTGCTCCTTCTCCTTGTTCGGGCAGGCTTCGGCGGTCGTCGTCCCCGGAGTACTAGCTGCCACCGTTCGTTGTTTCTGTGTGTGTTTGGTTTGGTCTGATTCGTTACACCTGTTGCTCATTTCGTCTTGATTATGTGTCCTTTAAGTTCTCGTTGTTTCTGTCTTGTGGTTGTGTGTAGTTGTTCTATGTCAGCAGGTGTTGCCAGTCAGTTTGTGCTCTATGTTATTAGAGAGTTCCGCACGTTGTGCGTTTGTTGTACTTTTACGCTGAGTGCGTTTATTTTTCCTTGTTCGACCGGCTCTGTTTGTAGCCGTTATTTCTGTGGACTTTATTAAAGTGTTTTTGGACTTGCATCTGCATCCTGCAATTGATTCCACACCACACCTACGCCCGTCTCTGACAATTGCATGGATCACTGATGCGGTTGAATGCAGCATTGCTGTGTGGTGCACAACTTTACCAAAAATCCCAGCTTCTCCAGAAATCCAGTAATCTGGTAATCCTGTAAACCGGGATTTTTGGACAACCTGGGAATTTACCGGAAGTTTCTGGAATTTTGCAACCGAAGACACTACACATCTTGTCCAAGCATGCCATTTGGTACTATCCACAGTACTGTCATTGTTAAAAGTCAGAGATGATAGAATCCTAACAGACTTCCTCTCATCTTTGTCCAGCCAAAGTGCAGAGCACACTAGCTGGGCCAATGACTGCCTGCTCAGTCATCTGTGAGACCCAACCAAACAGCCCCTCTGCAGCCAGCTCAGTGCCACATCAACAGGCCCTCTGCAGCCAGCTCGGTGCCACATCAACACGTACACTGTGACAGAATACACACACACGCACTCTATACACATCACAACCATAAACACACACTCAACGCTACACTTTTAACTCAAGCACAATGCACACTACTATACACACAGACATAGACAATCATTGTGGTAATAACAAGTATCGAACATGAAGTAATACTGTACTACTATCAAATGCATCATTTCCATTGAATAAGCCATTTACACTTTGATTATCTCACACACACTAATTAAAATGGGGCCCATGAACCAGACTGATCACTAGAAATAGAGCCTGAACACCTTGCAGGGAGCACACACCAAGAGCAGAGTAGCACCTGACCTTCAGAGATCTGCTATGCTTTAGAAGAGCCAATATCATTAATAGAAACAAAACAGGTCCTACAATGGAGCCTTGGTGAACCCCTTTTATAATGTCCAAGTGAAGGTCATGAATTGTTCCAATCTGACCCAAAACGCCCCTGACCTGTGGGACATGGTGTGGCCATAATGACAACAATGTGCTATTTTAAGAGTGTCACTGTGGTGACATTCTGCTTTTCACACCATCACCACCTCTCCACTGGGGACAGGAAAACTGAGAACAGCCAGAGAGATGGAGGTAGGGAGTGGAAACAGAGAGAAAGAGGAAGAACAAGAAAGAGAGAGAGAGACAGAGACAGAGACAGAGAGAGAGAGAGAGAGAGAGAGAGAGAGAGAGAGAGAGAGAGAGAGAGAGAGAGAGAGGGTCAGCCAGTGTCCAAGGATACAAGACCCCCTTTGTCTACATTGTATCCACAGTTAGGTGAAAGGGACACCAGGACGTGTATCAAGCATCTCAGAGTAGGAGTGCTGATCTAGGATCAGGTCCTGTATGTCCATACCATAAATATGTTTTATGTTCTAAAAGCCAAAACTGATCCTATATCCGCACTCCTACTCTGAGATCCCTTCCCTGCAGTCAAATGACCAAATCGCCCTCTACTGGCCTCATGGGTTGAACATTATTAATATTTGTCATCATTTCATAATTAATCAACATTATTAAATTTTTAAAACGCTTTCTATGTCAAACGTTTTTGTTATATTTCAGTCTTCTGTGATGTATATAAAGAGTAACTGGAAGGTTCGAATCTCACAGCTGATGGGGGAAATCTGACTGGAGTGAGCCGCCAACCAGAGGGTTGCTGGAATCAATATATTCAGTGCTACCTACTTCTTGTGTGCCCTTGAGCAAGGCATTTAACCCTTGACCTTGCTTCAGGGGATCTGTGTTGTGACTGGTGGAGCTGGGTACTGTGACCGCAAAATAAACCATTTCCCTTTCTCTGTATAATGGGTAAATAAAGATGCATTGTATTGTACCACATGGGCTTCGTTTTGAAGAGTGGTCATTAAGAAATGCTAGCGGCCATGACTGAAGCCAAACGAGAGTTGTCTTGGGCGTGTGGTTTGATGTGGGTGTGTTACGCTCACATATCGTACCCTGGCAGGTACTGTTGTTTGTCCCTCCTGAGTCACCATAGCTACAACGTAGCCACTTCCTCAAAATAGGCACTTACTTAAAATAGTCTGAATTAATCTAGGATAAATCAAGAAATCTGTAATTCATTTAGACGTTTTTGCCGATGAGGTCTTAGTCGCGCAATTTTACATCTAGCTAAGGTGTCTGGTGCAGTATTTCTCAAGTAAAAACATTTGCATGAAAAACTATTCAGTGCACTGCATGCAGTCTGTGGAGTCAGGAAAGTCTGGCTGCGTGCTCAGGACTGATTTATTAGAACAATAACAACTTCCTCATCTGCTGTCAAACTATTGTAAATAAAGCACAAGCTACACGCTGTTTATCAGTGCCCAAAATCACTTGCTAGCAAGCTAAGTTCCAACTCTGTGTTTTTTTAATGAAGCTAGGAAGTAGTAGCTAGCAGGCACATTGATAAACCAGGCCTCAATCAGCTTATCAAGTCACCAGCGAGTGGAGACGTGTGCGCTTCGGTGCTGTTTAAAAAAAAAATAACTTCCTCCCTATCTATTACCAGAGTGTGTCTGTCAGTGAATCATGTTACTAAACAGGTCACGGGGCGAAACAAGATTATCGCTGAAGGTTTTGGAATATTGACAAGTTGCAGTTGGGATAAAAGTGCGCTCTGATCACCTCAATTCTCATTTTGCCCCAAAAATGTCAGACTCAGTGATTGACACTATCAAACACATCAGCAAGTGGCCACTCCATAAAGGGCCTATGGGCCAAGGGTAATTTCAACATAACATTGGCGACTGTTGTCTTACCTAAACAAGTCTGAGGTGCTGCGTAATGGGCAGGTCTGTCTCACTGTCTGGAGGTTCTGGCTGCTATGATTAGATGGAGCACAACCAGTTGATGGAGCGCAACCAGCTGATGGAGCGCAACCAGCTGATGGAGCGCAACCAGTTGATGGAGCGCAACCAGCTGATGGAGCGCAACCAGCTGATGGAGCGCAACCAGCAGATGGAGCGCAACCAGCTGATGGAGCGCAACCAGCTGATAGAGCACAACCAGCTGATAGAGTACAACCAGCTGATAGAGCGCAACCAGCTGATAGAGCGCAACCAGCTGATAGAGCGCAACCAGCTGATAGAGCGCAACCAGCAGATAGAGTCCAACCAGCTGATAGAGTCCAACCAGCTGATAGAGTCCAACCAGCTGATAGAGTACAACCAGCTGATAGAGTCCAACCAGCTGATAGAGTACAACCAGCTGATAGAGTCCAACCAGCTGATAGAGTCCAACCAGCTGATAGAGTACAACCAGCTGATAGAGCACAACCAGCTGATAGAGCACAACCAGCTGATAGAGTACAACCAGCTGATAGAGACCAACCAGCTGATAGAGTCCAACCAGCTGATAGAGCGCAACCAGCTGATAGAGCGCAACCAGCAGATAGAGTACAACCAGCTGATAGAGTCCAACCAGCTGATAGAGTACAACCAGCTGATAGAGTACAACCAGCTGATAGAGTCCAACCAGCTGATAGAGTCCAACCAGCTGATAGAGCGCAACCAGCTGATAGAGCGCAACCAGCAGATAGAGTACAACCAGCTGATAGAGTACAACCAGCTGATAGAGCACAACCAGCTGATAGAGCGCAACCAGCTGATAGAGTACAACCAGCAGATAGAGCGCAACCAGCAGATAGAGCGCAACCAGCTGATAGAGTCCAACCAGCTGATAGAGTACAACCAGCTGATAGAGTACAACCAGCACAGCTGCTTCTCTCGTGTTAGCGGGCGAACTCACTTACAAAACTCAGTTTTGGATGAGGCTGACTTTATGACCAAAATTATCCTATTTACACTGTCAATTTTGACACTAGAATTTATGTTTCTGACTCATATCGATGCCACATAGTCTGTTTAAAACCAGAGAAGTTGTTTCTAAGGGGCAGTTGACCTTTAACACTGTTGTACTTGGGCTGCCTGCCTTTACTATCAGAGAGAAAGGGAGGGAGGGAGGGAGGGAGGGAGGGAGGGAGGGAGATCGTGGCTCAGTCTCTCTAGCAGCCCTGGCACCTCTGTTACCTGATCTGTGAATGAAGTGCAAATATAATTAGCACAGAGGAAAGGGGGGAGGGAGAGAGAGAGAGAGAGAGAGAGAGAGAGAGAGAGAGAGGGGTATGTGCAGGCTGCCCGGGCCCCCCCTGGGGCAACGGCGACCAGATGCACCGCACTTCACAATGTGGCTAAAAATACAATGTTAACAGACGAGATTAATTAAAATGAACATGGTTCAGTCTCTCTCTCTCTCTCTCTCTCTCTATCACTCTGAAAACATTCTCTCGCATACTGTTCAATCTCCTTCTTCCTTTTGCCCTGTCACTTATCTGTCTGTCTCTTTCTCTCGCTCTCTCTTCCCGTCTCCCTCCCATTGTCAGCATACTGAATAGCTACAGCCTTAGTCTGGGTATTGGTGGTTAGGCTCAGAGTAGTAGAGCACTAGACAATAGACACTACAACCAGTCAGCCTTACTACCTAACCTACCTCATCATATCTAGTGTGTGTAAACATACTGGTTGACTTCTAACGTCGCCATACTTGCTAGGGTAAACACAAAATCACATATCTAAAGGACCATGGTTGCTTAGAAAAGGTTTGTGGTAAAAAAAAAAACATATATATATATATATATATTTTTTACTTTCAATGTTTTGATAATCACCTTCAAATCCCTTTTTATTTCCAGGGGGCCTGTGATTTGCAACACTTCAGTTCCCTGGCACCGGGGCCCCATGGAGGTGGAGAGACATGGCTTGCTCCTTTAATCACTCTCTCATGGAACCCCCCGAGCCACAGGTATATAACGTGGAACACACAGCCAGGGCTCTCCAAAACAAATTCCTCCTCCTGAGTCTGTAGAAACACACAAATCTGTTTGATTGTAATTAATTTGCCTTGCACATCACTCCCTACATCCTAGGGAGAGAGGGATGAGGGAAAGGGGGAGGGGAGGGGGGAGGGATGAGGGAAAGGGGGAGGGTAGGGGGGAGGGATGAGGGAAAGGGGGAGGGTAGGGATGAGGGAAAGGGGGAGGGTAGGGGGGAGGGATGAGGGAAAGGGGGATGCCATCCATACAGAACGCCTGGGGGACCCCCGATGGAGTCTCGTTCTGCTCCAAATCCCCAAAACAAACTGTCACGCTCAGCGTTCTCTCTCACTGTGTCAGACACACACCCAGAGACAGAGACAGACATATAGATACACACAGAGAGACAGACAGACAGACACACACCCAGAGACAGAGACAGACATATAGATACACACAGAGAGACAGACAGACAGACAGACACACACCCAGAGACAGAGACAGACATATAGATACACACAGAGAGACAGACAGACAGACACACACCCAGAGACAGAGACAGACATATAGATACACACAGAGAGACAGACAGACAGACACACACCCAGAGACAGAGACAGACATATAGATACACACAGAGAGACAGACAGACAGACACACACCCAGAGACAGAGACAGACATATAGATACACACAGAGAGACAGACAGACAGACACACACCCAGAGACAGAGACAGACATATAGATACACACAGAGAGACAGACAGACAGACAGACACACACCCAGAGACAGAGACAGACATATAGATACACACAGAGAGACAGACAGACAGACACACACCCAGAGACAGAGACAGACATATAGATACACACACAGAGAGACAGACAGACAGACACACACCCAGAGACAGAGACAGACATATAGATACACACACAGAGACAGACAGACAGACACACACACAGAGAGAGAGACACACACACACACACAGACACACACACACACACAGTGAGACAGACATATAGATACACACCAAGGGACAGACAGACAGACACACACACAGAGACAGACACACACACACAGAGATACACACACACACACAGTGAGACAGACAGACACAGAGAGACAGACTGAAATACATAGACACAGAGACAGTTTCTGTATTGACACAGAGGATTTCTCCAACAACATCCCCTGTCTGAAACCACGCCTAGCAATCAGCCGGTTTCACAGGACACCAACTGGTTGAATCAACCAATTTCCACATCATTTCAACCCCAAAAATGCTATGTTTTCCCTTCTGATGACGTTGAATCAACGTGGAAAACTGATTGGATTCACAAAAACTCATCAACGTAAAGGAATTTCTGTTGCCATTCAACTTTTAACAAAAATTCAATGACATGGTTCAAATTTGTGTTGATTTCCATATGAATGCACACGTCAGTTGACAACTCAATGGAATGTAAACCAGAACTAGACGTAGAACTGACGTCTGAGCCCAGTGTGACACGGCTGCAGTATGTCTACCACTGTTTTTCAACTGACGTCTGAGCCCAGTGTGACACGGCTGCAGTATGTCTACCACTGTTTTTCAACTGACGTCTGAGCCCAGTGTGACACGGCTGCAGTATATCTACCACTGTTTTTCAACTGACGTCTGAGCCCAGTGTGACACGGCTGCAGTATGTCTACCACTGTTTTTCAACTGACGTCTGAGCCCAGTGTGACACGGCTGCAGTATGTCTACCACTGTTTTTCAACTGACGTCTGAGCCCAGTGTGACACGGCTGCAGTATGTCTACCACTGTTTTTCAACTGACGTCTGAGCCCAGTGTGACACGGCTGCAGTATGTCTACCACTGTTTTTCAACTGACGTCTGAGCCCAGTGTGACACGGCTGCAGTATATCTACCACTGTTTTTCAACTGACGTCTGAGCCCAGTGTGACATGGCTGCAGTATATCTACCACTGTTTTTCAACTGACGTCTGAGCCCAGTGTGACATGGCTGCAGTATGTCTACCACTGTTTGTGAACTGACGTCTGAGCCCAGTGTGACACGGCTGCAGTATATCTACCACTGTTTTTCAACTGACGTCTGAGCCCAGTGTGACATGGCTGCAGTATGTCTACCACTGTTTTTCAACTGACGTCTGAGCCCAGTGTGACATGGCTGCAGTATATCTACCACTGTTTTTCAACTGACGTCTGAGCCCAGTGTGACAGGGATGCAGTATTTCTACCACTGTTTTCATGCATGTTTCTTTGGTCAGGGATGAGTAGGAGCTAAATAGAGGATTAGTTTCAGTGCACAGCGTGTTAGAGTGAGGCCTTTTACTCTGAGGAGAGGCTGACCCCTGTTTCATGGCCCATGAGGCACACGTTGAGATGTACCGCATCAGAACGATCTCTCCCACTACAGTGGAACACACACACACACACGTGCAGACAAACACACACAATTGCACACAAATGTGTGTCCACATACACAAGGACACACACACATTCCAAAAGAAAACCTGGAGCCTTCACACAATCCTTAGGGCCCAATCCAAATGGACTGTTGGGAGTTATCAGGTATCCTTGGTAATGAATGCCATTCCACTTCCCCTCAGGCCATTCCTTTAGCATGTGTGGATCTGTTAACCTGTGCTTCCTCTGGTGAATACTGATCAGCCATGAAGCCAAACAAGGTCCTATTAAATCAGGGATCATCAACTAGATTCAGCTGCAGGCCAATTATTTCTTGAGTGGATGGTCATGGGGCCTGAATAATTTTTTTAAACAAACAATGTAGACTGCAAATTTGACCGCAAGAAGCCCAAACAGATATAATATTGGACTACAACATAATCGTTTCAAACCTTGATTACATTTGGGGACATTGCCTAGCGTAGGGTGATGTCTTTCGGATGGGACGTTAAAACGGGTGTCCTGACTCTGGTCATTCAAATTCCCATGGCACTTGTTGTAAGAGTAAAGGGTGTTCACCCCGGTGTCATGGCTAAATTCCCAACCTGGCCCCATTCCATCATGGTCACCTAATCATCCCCCTCATTCCTATAATAAATAATAATATAATATGCCATTTAGCAGACGCTTTTATCCAAAGCGACTTACAGTCGTGCGTGCATACATTTTTTTTTTTTGTGTATGGGTGGTCCCGGGGATCGAACCCACTACCTTGGCGTTACAAGCGCCGTGGTCTACCAGCTGAGCTACAGAGGACCATTAGGATATATTCCTAATGGTCATATATCACTCCTCACCTCTCCACCTGATAGGTGATGTGTGGTGAGCGTTCTGGCACAAAAATGGTCGCTGTGCATCACTGAGGTGGGTGCTACACATTGATTTCCCCCTATTATGTAAAGCGCTTTGAGTACCTCAGTTAGTAGAAAAGCGCTATATAAATCCAATAAATTATTATTTATTATTATTATTTGTCTACGTTCACGTCTCTCTATTATGCGTGGGAATACTTTGGAACAGATTTCCAAAATTAAAATCAATTGAAGCTGATTCCCATTTTTTGTTTTTTTGTTTTACCATTTTTTATGTACAACAATGAACATTAGAAAAATGAAAAAAATAAAAATACACTTTTAATTTTTTCAGAAAACTTGGGGGGTCAAATGTTTTGCCCCCGGGCTGCCAGTTGGGGAACTCTGTATTAAATGGTTCAGCACCATGGACAGTGGTTATCTGAAGCCAGACAATATTTCAGCACTATGGATAGCAGCTACCTGGATCCAGACATGATTCAGCCATAGAGATCCTATTAAATTACTAGAAGGGCTACATAATAAACCCTCAAAGTTCCAGAATGGCATGAAAATGGCGGCCATATTGGTCAGGGATAATTTTAGTCTAATTGGAATTAATGGCAGTAGTGGCAGAATCCTGATTTTACTTATGCAGGAAAACAAAAGGCATGTGATATATCCGAAATTGTGTAATAGAATTATTGTCAACCTAAAATATTGTCATATAATTATAAATACAGTTTATACGAGTTTTATGCCAATGTCCTGTATAAACAGCTTCTAGAATATATGTAAACAGACCATACATGTCTCAATGTTTGTTTTCTTGAGAAGCTGTGAGTGCTATTATATGATACAATATCAGTACTTGCTGCATTTACAACTTGTCTAAGTCCTATCATCAACTGATTTCAGCCAGTGTATGGCTGTGGATTGACTGCATTGTTTGAATGGAATGTTGGCATATTGCCAGTTAATTTGAAAAATGATGGAATGATTCCTCTAAAACTGGCTAGCTAGCTAACATACAGTGCAGATAAATTCTTCAAATTCATTATTTTTACAAAATATCTTATCACAGAACTGGCAAACCATGGTTGACCAACTCCCTAATCAAAATGTCTGACCTTTATCCCATCATGACATTTCTAGTATTCTAATTCCTAATTCTATGGTTTCAGCACCACGGACAGCAGGAATCTGGATCCAGACTAGCGTTTCAGCACCACGGACAGCAGCAACCTGGTTCCACACCATGTTCCACACCATGTTCCACACCATGTTCCACACCAGGTGTAGGTTTAGTTTGGCTTTGGTGGATTGAAGGAGTTGAGAAACCGTGGAGGGAAACTATGGAGTTTGTGGACGTTTTAAAATGTGATGGAGAAGGTGTACTTTGGACGTTTTAAACATGATGGAGCAGCTGTACTTTGGACGTTTTAAACATGATGGAGCAGGTGTACTGTGGGCTGGAGCAGGTGTACTGTGGATGTTTTAAAACGTGATGGAGCAGTTGTACTGTGGGATGGAGCAGGTGTACTGTGGGCGTTTTAAAACGTGATGGAGCAGGTGTACTGTGGGTGTTTTAAAACGTGATGGAGCAGGTATACTGTGGGCATTTTAAAACGTGATGGAGCAGGTGTACTGTGGGTGTTTTAAAACGTGATGGAGCAGGTGTACTGTGGGCGTTTTAAAACGTGATGGAGCAGGTGTACTGTGGGTGTTTTAAAACGTGATGGAGCAGGTGTACTGTGGATGTTTTAAAACGTGATGGAGCAGGTGTACTGTGGATGTTTTAAAACGTGATGGAGCAGGTGTATTGTGGACGTTTTAAAACGTGATGGAGCAGGTGTACTGTGGACATTTTAAAACATGATGGAGCAGGTGTACTGTGGGCTGGAGCAGGTGTACTGTGGATGTTTTAAAACGTGATGGAGCAGGTGTACTTTGGACATTTTAAAACATGATGGAGCAGGTGTACTGTGGGATGGAGCAGGTGTACTTTGGACATTATAAAACGTGATGGAGCAGGTGTACTGTGGGCGTTTTAAAACCTGATGGAGCAGGTGTACTGTGGGCGTTTTAAAACGTGATGGAGCAGGTGTATTGTGGACGTTTTAAAACGTGATGGAGCAGGTGTACTTTGGACATTTTAAAACGTGATGGAGCAGGTGTACAGCAACACTCCAGACAATGTTAAATCCTTAAAGCTCTGCCCTTTAGTGGTCCTCTGCATGCTTCTGCTTATTCAGGATGTGTGAGACTGGGGTGTGTGTGTTTCCAAGCATCATTCTGTCTCGGATTGTTTCCAAGCACCATTCTGTCTCGGATTGTTTCCAAGGACCATTCTGTCTCGGATTGTTTCCAAGCACCATTCTGTCTCGGATTGTTTCCAAGTACCATTCTGTCTCGGATTGTTTCCAAGCACCATTCTGTCTCGGATTGTTTCCAAGCACCATTCTGTCTCGGATTGTTTCCAAGCACCATTCTGTCTCGGATTTGTGAGCTCAGCAACCCTATACAGGTAGCCTCTCACCCGAGGATTTTGCCGGTGTGCCCACCCAAGAAGATGCAGACAAACAAAATAATAGCAACAAACTTGACTTTTCTACTGTGTCTGTCTGTCTGCCCGTCTGTGTCTGTCTATCTGCCCGTCTGTGTCTGTCTGTCTGCCCGTCTGTGTCTGTCTGTCTGCCCGTCTGTGTCTGGCCTGTCTGCCCGTCTGTGTCTGTCTGTGTCTGTCTGTCTGGCCTGTCTGTCCGTCTGTCCGTCCGAATGTATGTCTGTCTGTCCGTGTGTCCGTCTGTGTGTCTGTCTTTCTGTCTGTCCGTCAGTCCATCCGTCTGAATGTCTGTCTCTGTCTGTGTGTGTGTCTGAGTCAGGTGGGAGAGTAAACCCTACAGAGCTTCACCTTGGCAAGAAGTGTATTAAGTCTTGCTTTCATCCTGTCCTCAGGGCTAGAGGGCGGTTGCCAGATTAGGGACCCCACTCCAGTGTTTGTGGCCCCTCCAAACAGAGCTAGGAAAACAACTCAGTACCCTCCTAGAGCAGGGGGACAAGAGTGGTGACTCGCACACTGGCTGGGTTATTTTATACACATACCCTGCCCTACGTTACACACGCATTCATACATAAAACACACACCCACATCACTTAAAGATGTCCCTTACGCTACCCGTGGTCCCTGTGTCTAACACACACACATACAGACATTACTCCTTTCCTCTTCCACACACACACACACACACACACCCTCTATGTGGTTGACCATGCACAGTGAGAGGGGCGGTGATGATGGAGGGAGTGGGGACATGGAGGGGAACCTCTCTCTCCGACTCTTCCTGCTAAACCACTCAGAGTACAAGGAGATGCGTTGCTGATACTGTCCTGCTTCCCTCTTTTTCTCTCTCTCTATGTTCCTTCCTCCCCCCATCTCTCTCTCTCTCTCTCTCTCCCTGAAAAGAGCTCTCTCCCTGCCTGTAAATCCTTTAATCCGAGCACATGTTGAGAGACGGAGAGGTCGCCTTGGAACCTTTGCTCAGCGGGCACAGGGAGCAAGGGCGAGAGAGATAGAGAGAGAGAGAGAGAGGGAGGGAGAGGGAGGGCGAGAGAGAGAGAGAGAGAGAGAGAGAGAGAGAGAGAGAGAGAGAGAGAGAGAGAGACATAGAGAGAGAGAGAGAGAGAGAGAGAGAGAGAGAGAGAGAGAGAGAGAGAGAGAGAGAGAGAGAGAGAGAGAGAGAGAGAGAGAGAGAGAGAGAGAGAGAGAGAGAGAGAGAGAGAGAGACAGATGTAGAAAGAGAAAGTGAAGGGGAGGATGAAATCGTCTCATCTCATCCAAAGAGCTCAACTTCAAGAGCCTCTCTATCCCTCTCTTTTCTTCCACACTCCTCCACGGCTGCTCCGTCTTGTCACTCCTCCACGGCTTCTCCGTTTTGTCACTCCTCCACGGCTGCTCTGTCTTGTCACTCCTCCGTCTTGTCACTCCTCCACGGCTGCTCATTCTTGTCACTCCTCCGTCTTGTCACTCCTCCACGGCTGCTCCGTCTTGTCACTCCTCCTTCTTGTCACTCCTCCACGGCTTCTCCGTCTTGTCACTCCTCCACGGCTGCTCCGTCTTGTCACTCCTCCTTCTTGTCACTCCTCCTTCTTGTCACTCCTCCACGGCTTCTCCGTCTTGTCACTCCTCCACGGCTGCTCTGTCTTGTCACTCCTCCACGGCTGCTCCGTCTTGTCACTCCTCCGTCTTGTCACTCCTCCACGGCTGCTCCGTCTTGTCACTCCTCCAGGGCTGCTCCGTCTTGTCACTCCTCCACGGCTGCTCCATCTTGTCACTCCTCCACGGCTGCTCCGTCTTGTCACTCCTCCACGGCTGCTCCGTCTTGTCACTCCTCCAGGGCTGCTCCGTCTTGTCACTCCTCCACGGCTGCTCCGTCTTGTCACTCCTCCACGGCTGCTCCGTCTTGTCACTCCTCCACGGCTGCTCCGTCTTGTCACTCCTCCACGGCTGCTCCGTTCCAAAAGCACTGAAACCTTTCCAAGTCTTTCCCCCAGTGTTCTACGAAAGCATACAGCCTCTTGTCTGCCAATATCCAGGCACGGCATCAGGGCTAACCTCTCTAACCTTTCTATTTCCACAGCTTCAGTAAACACTATGGTTGACACTTTGGTCCCAAAGGGACCAGGGCTCTGGTCAAAAGTAGTGCACTACATAGGAAATAGGGTGGCATTTGAGACACAGCCTTACAGGTACAGCAACTCCACCCCCATGTCTCTCCATCACCATGTCTCTCCACCCCCATGTCTCTCCATCACCATGTCTCTCCATCACCATGTCTCTCCATCACCATGTCTCTCCATCACCATGTCTCTCCATCACCATGTCTCTCCACCACCATGTCTCTCCACCACCATGTCTCTCCACCACCATGTCTCTCCATCACCATGTCTCTCCATCACCATGTCTCTCCACCACCATGTCTCTCCATCACCATGTCTCTCCATCACCATGTCTCTCCATCACCATGTCTCTCCACCACCATGTCTCTCCACCACCATGTCTCTCCATCACCATGTCTCTCCATCACCATGTCTCTCCACCACCATGTCTCTCCACCACCATGTCTCTCCATCACCATGTCTCTCCATCACCATGTCTCTCCACCACCATGTCTCTCCACCACCATGTCTCTCCATCACCATGTCTCTCCACCACCATGTCTCTCCATCACCATGTCTCTCCACCACCATGTCTCTCCATCACCATGTCTCTCCATCACCATGTCTCTCCACCACCATGTCTCTCCATCACCATGTCTCTCCATCACCATGTCTCTCCATCACCATGTCTCTCCATCACCATTCAATGCCTCCATCCCACATACCAGCAAATATTGTGGTGGGAGATAGAGAGAGAAAGAGATGGAACGAATCGGGCATATTTAGGGAGGGAGAGACGGAGGGATAGAAAATGTCCTCTCTTCGCCAGGCTGGCCTGCCAGGACAGATTATCCCACTCCGTCCTTGTTTGCACATTTGCATGGAGCCAAATTAAAGACACTGCAGCGCTGAGGGCTAAATGGAGAGGTACAGCTCAAGGATCAGTTTCCTCTCCCCCAGTTCAAACCTTAACCATTAGTGGGGGAAATGTAAAACTGACCCATGATCAGTGTTTAGAGGAAACTTCACCCTACACTGAAAGATGGAGAGATGGAGGGAGAGAACAATGCGTTCTGACACACACACATGCAGTATGAGACACACACACGCACACGCACGCGCGCACGCATGCACACACACACACAAACACACACACACACACACAACCACACACACACACACACGCAGCATACTTTACACACACACAAAGGAATCCTATGTGGTTTCATTGACCGATTCTCTTCGATTGAGTTCATCAATATTCTCATAATATACTGTACAGCAATCAATACCTCTGTATATTTTTATTTTATTTAACCAGGTAAGCCAGTTGAGAACAAGTTCTCATTTACAACTGCGACCTGGCCAAGATAAAGCAAAGCAGTGCGGTAAAAACAACAACAACACAGAGTTACATATGGAATAAACAAAACGTACAGTTAATAACACAATAGAAAATCTATATACAGTGTGTGCAAATGTAGCAAGTTATGGAGGTAGGGCAATAAATAGGCCATAGTGCAAAATAATTACAATTATAATTTAGTATTAACACTGGAGTGATAGATGTGCAGAAGATGATGTGCAAATAGAGATACTGGGGTGCAAATTAGCAAAATAAATAATGTCAATAACAATATGGGGATGAGGTAGTTGGGTGGGCTAATTACAGATGGGCTGTGTACAGGTGCAGTGATCGGTAAGCTGCTCTGACAACAGATGCTTAAAGATAGTGAGGGAGATAGGTGTCTCCAGCTTCAGAGATTTTTGCAGTTTGTTCCAGTCATTTGCAGCAGAGAACTGGAAGGAATGGCTTTGGGGATGACCAGTGAGATATATATACCTGCTGGAACACATACTACGGGTGGGTGTTGCTATGGTGACCAATGAGCTAAGATAAGGCAGGGATTTGCCTAGAAGTGATTTATAGATGACCTGGAGCCAGTGGGTTTGGTGACGAATATGTAGTGAGGGCCAGCCAACGAGAGCGTACAGGTCACAATGGTGGGTAGTATATGGGGCTTTGGTGACAAAACAGATGGCACTGTGATAGACTACATCCAATTTGCTGAGTAGAGTGTTGGAGGCTATTTTGTAAATGACATCGCCGAAGTCAAGGATCGGTAGGATAGTCCGTTTTACGAGGGCATGTTTGGCAGCATGAGTGAAGGAGGCTTTGTTGCGAAATAGGAAGCCGATTCTAGATTTACCTTTGGATTGGAGATGCTTAATGTGTGTCTGGAAGGAGAGTTTACAGTCTAACCAGACACCTAGGTACTTGTAGTTGTCCACATATTCTAAGTCAGACCCACCGAGAGTAGTGATTCTAGTCGGGCAGGCGGGTGCAAGCAGCGTTCGATTGAAGAGCATGCATTTAGTTTTACTAGCGTTTAAGAGCAGTTGGAGGCTACGGAAGGAGTGTTGTATGGCATTGAAGCTTGTTTGGAGGTTTGTTAACACAGTGTCCAATGAAGGGCCAGATGTATACAAAATAGTGTCGTCTGCGTAGAGGTGGATCTGAGAGTCACCATTAGCAAGAGCCACATCATTGATATACACAGAGAATAGAGTCGGCCCGAGAATTGAACCCTGTGGCACACCCATAGAGAGTGCCAGAGGTCCAGACAACAGGCCCTCCGATTTGACACATTGAACTCTATCTGAGAAGTAGTTGGTGAACCAGGCAAGGCAGTCATTTGAGAAACCAAGGCTATTTAGTCTGCCAATAAGAATGCAGTGATTGACAGAGTCAAAAGCCTTGGTCAGGTCAATGAAGATGGCTGCACAGTATCGATTGCGGTTATTATATCGTTTAGGACCTTGAGCGTGGCTGAGGTACACCCATGATCAGCTCGGAAACCAGATTGCATAGCGGAGAAGGTACGGTGGGATTCGAAATGGTCGGTGATCTGTTTGTTAACTTGGCTTTCAAATACTTTCGAAAGGCAGGGCAGGATGGATATAGGCCTGTAACAGTTTGGATCTAGAGTGTCAACCCCTTTGAAGAGGGGGATGACCGCGGCAGCTTTCCAATCTCTGGGGATCTCAGACGATACGAAAGAGAGGTTGAACAGGCTGATAATAGGGGTTGCGACAATTTCGGCGGTTAATTTTAGAAAGAAAGGGTCCAGATTGACTAGTCCAGCTGATTTGTAGAGGTCCAGATTTTGCAGCTCTTTCAGAACATCAGCTATCTGAATTTGGGTGAAGGAGAAGCGGGAGGGGCATGGGCAAGTTGCAGCGGAGGGTGCAGAGCTGGTGGCCGGGGTAGGGATTTATCGGTAGTGAGTGTTTCCTAGCCTCATTGCAGTAAGCACTGGGAGGAGGTGCGCTTATTCTCCATGGACTTTACAGTGTCCCAGAACTTTTTGGAGTTAGTGCTACAGGATGCAAATTTGTTTATTTTTATAAACATTTCTGTTTGAAAAAGTTAGCCTTTGCTTTCCTAACTGATTGTGTATATTGGTTCCTGACACAGGGGCTGTTTGATGCTAATGCAGTACGCCACCGGATGTTTTTGTGCTGGTCAAGGGCAGTCAAGTCTGGGGTGAACCAGGGGCTATATCTGTTCTTACAGTGGGGAAAAAAGTATTTAGTCAGCCACCAATTGTGCAAGTTCTCCCACTTAAAAAGATGAGAGAGGCCTGTAATTTTCATCATAGGTCAACTATGACAGACAAAATGAGGGGAAAAAAACCAGAAAATCACATTGTAGGATTTTTAATGAATTTATTTGCAAATTATGGTGGAAAATAAGTATTTGGTCAATAACAAAAGTGTCTCAATACTTTGTTATATACCCTTTGTTGGCAATGACACAGGTCAAACGTTTTCTGTAAGTCTTCACAAGGTTTTCACACACTGTTGCTGGTATTTTGGCCCATTCCTCCATGCAGATCTCCTCTAGAGCAGTGATGTTTTGGGGCTGTCGCTGGGCAACACGGACTTTCACCTCCCTCCAAAGATTTTCTATGGGGTTGAGATCTGGAGACTGGCTAGGCCACTCCAGGACCTTGAAATGCTTCTTACGAAGCCACTCCTTCGTTGCCCGGGCGGTGTGTTTGGGATCATTGTCATGCTGAAAGACCCAGCCACGTTTCATCTTCAATGCCCTTGCTGATGGAAGGTTTTCACTAAAAAACTCACGATACATGGCCCCATTCATTCTTTCCTTTTACACGGATCAGTCGTCCTGGTCCCTTTGCAGAAAAACAGCCCCAAAGCATGATGTTTCCACCCCCATGCTTCACAGTAGGTATGGTGTTCTTTGGATGCAACTCAGCATTCTTTGTCCTCCAAACACAACAAGTTGAGTTTTTACCAAAAAGTTATATTTTGGTTTCATCTGACCATATGACATTCTCCCAATCCTCTTCTGGATCATCCAAATGCACTCTAGCAAACTTCAGACGGGCCTGGACATGTACTGGCTTAAGCAGGGGGACACGTCTGGCACTGCAGGATTTGAGTCCCTGGCGGCGTAGTGTGTTACTGATGGTAGGCTTTGTTACTTTGGTCCCAGCTCTCTGCAGGTCATTCACTAGGTCCCCCCGTGTGGTTCTGGGATTTTTGGCTCACCGTTCTTGTGATCATTTTGACCCCACGGGGTGAGATCTTGCGTGGAGCCCCAGATCGAGGGAGATTATCAGTGGTCTTGTATGTCTTCCATTTCCTAATAATTGCTCCCACAGTTGATTTCTTCAAACCAAGCTGCTTACCTATTGCAGATTCAGTCTTCCCAGCCTGGTGCAGGTCTACAATTTTGTTTCTGGTGTCCTTTGACAGCTCTTTGGTCTTGGCCATAGTCGAGTTTGGAGTGTGACTGTTTGAGGTTGTGGACAGGTGTCTTTTATACTGATAACAAGTTCAAACAGGTGCCATTAATACAGGTAACGAGTGGAGGACAGAGGAGTCTCTTAAAGAAGAAGTTACAGGTCTGTGAGAGCCAGAAATCTTGCTTGTTTGTAGGTGACCAAATACTTATTTTCCACCATAATTTGCAAATAAATTCATAAAAAATCCTACAATGTGATTTTCTGGACATTTTTTTCTCAATTTGTCTGTCATAGTTGACGTGTACCTATGATGAAAATTACAGGCCTCTCTCATCTTTTTAAGTGGGAGAACTTGCACAATTGGTGGCTGACTAAATACTTTTTCCCCCACTGTAGTACTGAATTTTTTTGAATTGGGCATGCTTATTTAAGATGGAGAGGAAAGCACTTTTAAAGAACAACCAGGCATCCTCTACTGACGGAATGAGGTCAATATCCATCCAGGATACCCAGGCCAGGTCAATTAGAAAGGCCTGCTCGCTGAAGTGTTTTAGGGAGCATTTGACAGTGATGAGGGTGGTCGTTTGACCGCGGACCCATTACGGACGCAGGCAATGAGGCAGTGATCGCTGAGATCCTGGTTGAAGACAGCGGAGGTGTATTTAGAGGGTAAGTTAGTCAGGATGATATCTATGAGGGTGCCCATGTTAACGGATTTAGGGTTGTACCTGGTAGGTTCCTTGATAATTTGTGTGAGATTGAGAGCATCTAGTTTAGATTGTAGGATGGCCGGGGTGTTAAGCATATCCCAGTTTAGGTCACCAAGCAATATGAACTCTGAAGATAGATGGGGGGCAATCAATTCACATATGGTGTTCAGGGCACAGCTGGGGGCTGAGGGGGGTCTGTAGCAAGCGGCAACAGTGAGAGACTTATTTCTGTAAAGGTGGATTTTTAGAAGTAGAAGCTCAAACTGTTTGGGCACAGACCTGTATAGTATGATAGAGCTCTGCAGGCTCTCTACAGTAGATTGCAACTCCGCCCCCTTTGGCAGTTCTATCTAGACGGAAAATGTTGTAGTTGGGAATGGACATTTCAGAATCTTTGGTGGCCTTCCTAAGCCAGGATTCAGATACTGCTAGAACGTCAGGGTTGGCGGAGTGTGCTAACACAGTGAATAACTCAAACTTAGGGAGGAGGCTTCTGATGTTAACATGCAAGAAACCAAGGCTTTTGCAGTTACAGAAGTCAACAAATGATAATGCCTGGGGAGCAGGAGTGATACTGGGGGCTACATGGCCTGGGTTAACCTCTACATCACCAGAGGAACAGAGGAGGAGTAGAATAAGGATACGGTTAAAGGCTTTAAGAACTGGTCTTCTAGTGCGTTGGGTACAGAGAAAAGGGGCAGATTTCCGGGCCTTGTAGAATAGATTCAGGGCATTATGTACAGACAAGGATATGGAAGGATATGAGTAGAGTGGAGGTAAACCTAAGCATTGGGTAAAGATGAAAGCGATAGCATCACTGGAGGCACCGTTTGAGCCGGTCTCCGCGTGTGTGGGGGTGGGACAAAGGAGCTATCTGAGACAGGTTGAGCAGGACTGGGGGCTATACATTGAAGAAGTACAGTTAGAACTAACCGTAACAGCAATAGGCAAGGCATATTGACATGGGAGAGAGGCATAAAGCAGTCACAGGTGTTATTCGAGAGAGCTAAGACAACAGCTGGTAATGGCGACGAAAGTTTGAGCTGAGGCTAAACAGGATGGGGTATCATATAAAGGAACAGTCCAGCAGGCATCAGCTGTGTAGCTGAGTGATCATAAGGTCCAGTGAACAGCAATAACTACGTCCGGGAGCAGTTCAGTGGCTGCTACGCTACAGGCGAGCTGGAGGCACGGCTGTTGATTGCGTGTGCTAGCGGGCTGGTGCTAGCAGATGGATCTTCGTGGTCGTCGCAAGGGGAAGCCTGTTGAAACCACATCAGACGATTACGTCGGCAGACCAGTCGTGATGGATCGGCGGGGCTCCGTGTCAACACTAGGAAGTCCCGTCCGGTTGACAGAGAGGTAGATAGCCGGGAGATGGGCCTGGCTCGAGGCTAGCTCAAGGCTAACTGGGGTTAGCTTCAGGACAGTGGTGACTAGCCAACAATGACAACAGCCATTCGGTTGCAGCTAGCTAGTTGCGATGATCCGGTGTTAAGGTCCAATGATTCAGTGATTCAGGCAGAAAATCCGATATGCTCTGGCTCAATAGCGCGATGCAGACTGGCCGATAATTGTCCAGGCTAGAGCTGGCTGGTAGGTAGTGCAGGCCACGGCCACGGACAATGGTGAAGACCACTAATGGTGGCTAATAGCAAGTAGCTAGTTAGCTGGCTAGCTGGCTAGTTTCAGCCAGAGGTTCTGGATAAAAATTTATGAAGAAATAATAGAATCCGTTCCACATTGGGTGAGGCAGGTTGCAGGAAAGTATATTTAGTCAAAGGATGGAAAGTGAGATTGAGAAATATATACGAAAAATACTAAAAAAACTAAAAACAGGCTATTTACATGAGGACACTACAGAAAACACGACCGCACTGCTATGCGATCTTGGATAATGTATATCAGGGATCATCAACTAGATTCAGCCGCAGGATGATTTGTGGTCAGGTGGCCGGAATATAATTACAAATCATTTGTAGACTGCAAATTGACTGTAAGAAGCAAAAACAAATATAATATTTGACTATTTAACTGGCATAGAGGAACTACGTCACTGCGTTAGTTAAGGTAGTTCATAATAATAATATTATAATAATATGCCATTTAGCAGACGCTTTTATCCAAAGCGACTTACAGTCATGTGTGCATAAATTTTTACGTATGGGTGGTCCCGGGGATCGAACCCACTACCCTGGCATTACAAGCGCCGTACTCTACCAACTGAGCAACAGAGGACCACAAACTAGACACTTGCGAAATGCACTAATGAAAAAGAACCATGATCTCCATCTTGCTAGCTACTATTTTGTATTGTATTTAAGGGGATAAAGTAGTGACGTAGGCAGTGACGTAGTTCCTCTGTGCCAAATGTGTCCATCATTGAAAACAGACCCTAGTCAATGTGTTGCCTAGTCACTGTTGCCAAGGGTGGGGCTTTGGAGACTACTATCTGTAAGCCACTGGAGCAGCTGTAGTCTTTATTAAGTGTTGCTTTGTTGACATCAGAAAACCAGTGCTGTGTGTGTGTGTGTGTGTGTGTGTGTGTGTGTGTGTGTGTGTGTGTGTTGGATCCAGTGTAATCCCTCTGATTACCCTTCAGGCTATTTGGGGGGTTAAGCCATGAACAAGCTATTTCTGACAATTACACAGCCGTGGGCACCTCAACTCTGTCTCTCTCACACAAACACACACAAACTGAAACACGCAAATCCATTCCTCTGAGAGGAAGAATCAGTCCAGCTGCTTGTCACTCTGTTCCTCTTAAAAGTGTGTTTTCACACACATATCCCTATGAGGTCAACCTCTCTAACCTTGGTCCACGGAGCCTGGTGCTGTTTGAAACCTCGTTCTATTGGATCTACTCTATACTGTCAGGAAAGGAAGTTCAAAATGTCTCCACACCATTTGGTTGAATAATAATAATTGGTCATTTAGCAGACGCTCTTATCCAGAGCGACTTACAGGAGCAATTAGGGTTAAGTGCCTTGCTCAAGGGCACATCGACAGATTTTTCACCTAGTCGGCTCGGGGATTAGAACCAGCGACCTTTCGGTTACTGGCACAACGCTCTTAACCACTAAGCTACCTACCACTAAGCTACCTGCCGCCCCTGAATGATGCTGTTAATCCAGAACTGGTAGTAGACACCCTGGTAAGACATAGTTGGTCCACGCGGATTCTGCTTACTGACATATTCAATCTCTCCCTATCCCAGTCTGCTGTCCCCACATGCTTCAAGATGGGACGGGTAGTGAAGAGAGGGGGGGCTGAGGGTTAGGGGGGGGGGGGGAGGTAGTGAAGAGAAGGGGGGCTGAGGGTTAGGGGGCGGGGGAAGGGGGGCGGGGGAAGGGGGGGAAGTTATTGAAGAGAACGGGGGCTGAGGGTTAGGAGGCGGGGGGGAGGTAGTGAAGAGAAGGGGGGCTGAGGGTTAGGAGGCGGGGGGGTAGTGAAGAGAAGGGGGGCTGAGGGTTAGGGGGCGGGGGCGGGGGGGGAGGTAGTGAAGAGAAGGGGGGCTGAGGGTTAGGGGCGGGGGGGAGGTAGTGAAGAGAAGGGGGGCTGAGGGTTAGGAGGCGGGGGGAGGTAGTGAAGAGAAGGGGGGCTGAGGGTTAGGGGGCGGGGGGCGGGGGGAGGTAGTGAAGAGAAGGGGGCTGAGGGTTAGGAGGCGGGGGGGTAGTGAAGAGAAGGGGGCTGAGGGTTAGGGGGCGGGGGGAGGTAGTGAAGAGAAGGGGGGCTGAGGGTTAGAGGGTGGGGGGGAGGGGGGGTTGTGGGTCTGAAAATATACATTCTTTAGGAGGAGAGGAAATACTGTATCTTTGTGTCAAGTATTGTCCTGGAGAAGGAAAAGCAGGGTAGAGGAGGAGAGTAGCTCTCTCTACATACTGTATATCTCTCTCTACATACTGTATATCTCTCTCTACATACTGTATATCTCTCTCTACATACTGTATATCTCTCTACATACTGTATTTATTTTTTATTTTTTATTTCACCTTTATTTAACCAGGTAAGCCAGTTGAGAACAAGTTCTCATTTACAACTGCGACCTGGCCAAGATAAAGCAAAGCAGTGCGATAAAAACAACAACACAGAGTTACATATGGGGTAAAACAAAACATAAAGTCAAAAATACAACAGAAAATATATATACAGTGTGTGCAAATGTAGCAAGTTATGGAGGTAAGGCAATAAATAGGCTATAGTGCAAAATAATTACAATTAGTATTAACACTGGAATGATAGATGTGCAAGAGATGATGTGCAAATAGAGATACTGGGGTGCAAATGAGCAAAATAAATATCAATACAGGGATGAGGTAGTTGGGCAGGCTAATTTCAGATGGGCTGTGTACAGGTGCAGTGATCGGTAAGGTGCTCTGACAACTGATGCTTAAAGTTAGTATATATAAAGTTAGTATATATCTCTCTACATACTGTATATCTCTCTCTACATACTGTATATCTCTCTCTATGTACTGTATATCTCCATCTCTACATACTGTATATCTCTTTCTCTACATACTGTATATCTCTATCTCTACATACTGTATATCTCTCTCTACATACTGTATATCTCTCTCTACATACTGTATATCTCTCTCTACATACTGTATATCTCTCTCTACATACTGTATATCTCTCTCTACATACTGTATATCTCTATCTCTACATACTGTATATCTCTCTCTACATACTGTATATCTCTCTCTACATACTGTATATCTCTCTCTACATACTGTATATCTCCATCTCTACATACTGTATATCTCTCTCTACATACTGTATATATCTCTCTCTACATACTGTATATATCTCTCTCTACATACTGTATATCTCTCTCTACATACTGTATATATCTCTCTCTACATACTGTATATCTCTCTCTCTACATACTGTATATCTCTCTCTACATACTGTATATCTCTCTCTACATACTGTATATCTCTCTCTACATACTGTATATCTCTCTCTCTACATACTGCATATCTCTATCTCTACATACTGTATATATATATATCTCTCTCTACATACTGTATATTTCTCTCTACATACTGTATATATCTCTCTCTACATACTGTATATTTCTCTCTACATACTGTATATATCTCTCTCTACATACTGTATATATCTCTCTCTACATACTGTATATCTCTCTCTACATACTGTATATATGTCTCTCTCTGTCTGTCTCCTTTTCTTTATCTTCCTCCGTCTCTCTATTTCTCTGCCTCTCCCTTTCCATCTCTCACTCTCCCTCTCACTCTCTCCCCCTCACTCCCTCCCCCTCTCTCGCCCTCCCTCCCTCCCTACCTACCCCTCCCTCTCTCCCCCTCTCCCCCTCTCGCTAACAGGGGGCTCTTTCTTTCTGCTGGGGTCTGCAGGTCTCAAAGGTCTTGGCATCTCTCAGCAGTTGTAGAAAGAGCACACTTTAATCCTTAAAGATCCAACAACAAGAATGAGGCCTACTGGATCGATGCACCAAGCCCTTCTTCAGCCCACGTACACTGATGATCCCAGAGCTGTGGCTGGGTCAAAAGAGGTCCTCTGCCCATCCACATGCATATTCAAACACAAACACAGGGAAGAAAAAAAATTGAGAGAGAGAGAGAGGCTATCCCAGTGCAAACGGCTAGCCCGGGAGAGCAATAATGAAATCATTACTCCGTTTCTCTGATACAACCCTTAATTACCTCTCAGAGGAAAATGGAATGGGTAAACAGCACTTAAACAGCCAGCTGGGGGGAGGGGGGGGGGAGAGAGAGAGAGAGAGAGAGAGAGAGAGAGAGAGAGAGAGAGAGAGAGAGAGAGAGAGAGAGAGAGAGAGAGAGAGAGAGAGAGAGAGAGAGAGAGAGACAGAGACAGAGACAGAGACAGAGACAGAGACAGAGACAGAGAGAGAGAGAGAGAGAGAGAGAGAGAGAGAGAGAGAGAGAGAGAGAGAGAGAGAGAGAGAGAGAGAGAGAGAGAGAGAGAGAGAGAGAGAGAGAGAGAGAGAGCGAGAGAGAGACAGAGACAGAGACAGAGACAGAGACAGAGACAGAGACAGAGACAGAGACAGAGACAGAGACAGAGACAGAGACAGAGACAGAGACAGAGAGAGAGAGAGAGAGAGAGAGAGAGAGAGAACCCAAGGCTTGGCACAGAAACACATGTAGGGGGCTGGGTGAAAGCGCTAAGCATACGGTACCCGCTCTCTCTCTCTCTCCATCCCTCTCCCATCACTGTAAAACACCACAGAGAAAGGTAGGGAGTGTTCAGATGATGGCGGGTCCTTATCTGGGCCAAGCAGACTCTGCTATCTCCGTGCCCTCAAGGCAGTAGACGAGCACAGTTAACTTCTTCAACCCGCCGCCCACCCAACGCTGACAGACACAGGTGAGCGACAGATGCCATTACCAAAACGGCGAAGTAGTCTGCCCACCTCCCCGAGAAGTAGTCTGCCCGTCGCGGAATACCATTAGCGTCCAGTGAAATGTCAAGGGCCCGGGCCCAGGAGAAGAAGGAAGAGATGTTTTGAGGTTTGAGGGAGAATGGGATTTGGAGTGGGTGCTTGAGGGAGCGACCTTGCTTAAAGCGTGGATGGTAGTTTGTCGGATTTGAGGTGGAAGGAACTGATGTGTGTAGTGCACTGTAGGTGGCAGCGTATCAAATGGCACCCTATTCCCTATATAGACCAGGGCCTATGGTCAAAAGTAGTGCACGATATATAGCGAATAGGCTGCCATTTGGTACGCTGGTGATTGTTCATCGGGATTTGGCTAAGCAAATGAGGATGAATGCAATGAATGGACATGAATGGACATGAATGTGCCACAAAAACAACACACGCAAACAGATACAGTTTGAGAAAATGTGTGGGGCTTCGTGTTTGAAAGTGATGTGATGCTTTTATTCTATGACAGACTATTGGTGGGTAATTTGGTGAAGCGAGGAAGTTGTGATCCTACGCCAAGATTTCCTCCCTCCTTATCTTCCACTCTGCCTTCTCACCAGCCACCACTGGCAGCTGCGTGCACACAAGGTCACTGGTAAAGCATCAGGGTAGTGGGAGGGTACAGCATGTGGGGGTAAGGATTGGGGGAGGGGGGGGGGCATGGGGGCGTATGAATGACGGAGGAAGTACGTGGGCGGATGGCCACGGGTGCCGTGACTCGGCAGGACGGGTGCCACGGCGATAAATAATCGCCTCTGGAGCGGGGCACTAATGAGCGTCACGCCCCCACCCTCCCCTCCCCTCCCCCGCATCGCCATCCACTTGGCGGTGGAGAGATCCATCAGCATACCCCCACTGATGGAGTAGAGGTCAACTGTCTCGACCCCGGGGAACTGGCACCAGGACAACCAGCGCCGCCTTTGCGGCCAAGAACCAAGAACAACATGACTCTCACACCTCAGAGCACAGGGCAGGTGGGATGCCCCCCAAAATGCACTCCTCCTCCTCCACCAACCCCCTTAGCTGAGGGACATATAAAAACATGCTATATTATACTATGGTCTAAATACTGTAGTATTACTGTATTTATATACTATAGTATTCACTGTAGTGTTTTTGTATACTATATACTGTAGTACAGTGGTCACCAACCGGTCATCGCGATCTTCAAGGCATTTATTTGTCTGAAAAGACTAACTCTGCCTACCCAGAGGACCGGGAGATCTGTGGCTAAATCGGATAGCTCCGTTTGATAGCAAAGTTTGATCCTAACCTACGTGAGATTTCATAACCTTTAAAACCATGACCAGAGAGAGACTGTCAAAGAATAAGGCAAAGAGTTAATGTCAAAGTATTCAGCACTGTCAACACTGTTTTTATTCAACACTATTACAAAACATAAAACGGCTTCTCTACTTCCACTGGCGCTGCAGCTGCAATGAATGAGTAACCAAGTGTAACGATAGCCCTGGGTTTTTATTATTATTAGCAGCTCTTCGTGTCTGTTTTAATATCAAGGAATATTTCACTTTCTCTGGTCATAGGAACAACATGAATTTGTGCATGAGGCCAATGCGGTGCGACTCGAGGTGGAAGATGGTGTCCCCTCTCTCTGGTCAGTCTCACTGGAGGAAAGGAAGGAGAGAGCAGGGACCGTGAGAGGGGGACCGTCCCACTGGAGGAAAGGAAGGAGAGAGCAGGGACCGTGAGAGGGGGACCGTCCCACTGGAGGAAAGGAAGGAGAGAGCAGGGACCGTGAGAGGGGGACCGTCCCACTGGAGGAAAGGAAGGAGAGAGCAGGGGGGCCGTGAGAGGGGGACCGTCCCACTGGAGGAAAGGAAGGAGAGAGCAGGGACCGTGAGAGGGGGACCGTCCCACTGGAGGAAAGGAAGGAGAGAGCAGGGACCGTGAGAGGGGGACCGTCCCACTGGAGGAAAGGAAGGAGAGAGCAGGGACCGTGAGAGGGGGACCGTCCCACTAGAGGAAAGGAAGGAGAGAGCAGGGGGCCGTGAGAGGGGGACCGTCCCACTGGAGGAAAGGAAGGAGAGAGCAGGGACCGTGAGAGGGGGACCGTCCCACTGGAGGAAAGGAAGGAGAGAGCAGGGACCGTGAGAGGGGGACCGTCCCACTGGAGGAAAGGAAGGAGAGAGCAGGGGGGCCGTGAGAGGGGGACCGTCCCACTGGAGGAAAGGAAGGAGAGAGCAGGGACCGTGAGAGGGGGACCGTCCCACTGGAGGAAAGGAAGGAGAGAGCAGGGACCGTGAGAGGGGGACCGTCCCGTGAAAGAAAATGGTAGAATATACTATAGTAATTTAAATGTAGTGTTTTTGCGGATTGTAGTATACTGTAGTATTTACTGTAGTATTTACTGTAGTGGTTTTGTTTTATTATCTTTGACATAGAAGTGGCGTTAGGCAGGCAGGCAGGCAGGCAGGCAGGCAGGCAGGCAGGCAGGTAGGTAGGCAGGCAGGCAGGCAGGTCTGGGTCTGAACGGATATCCTGAATATAATACAATATGGTCTATACTTGGCATGTAGGTTTCTCAATTGTGAGTGGCACAAATTGGGATATGGGGGAGGGGAATGGGTATATGCAAATTAAATGCTGTAGTATTTCCTAGTGTTTTTACAGACTAGTGTTTTTGCAGACATTTCTGGAGTATTTACTAAAGTTTGTTTTTTTCCCGATAATACTGTAGTATTTACTATAGTATTCTATAACATACTACAACATTCTATAGTAAGTTATTCAAATGATTGAGGGATACTACAGTGTGTAGTATAATATTCTACTGTATACTACAGTTTACTACAGAATTCTATAGTAAGTACTGTAGTATTATATAGTAAACTGTAATATTTGTTTATGTGACCCAAAATCACTGCAATCACTGCCAACTCCCTCTTCAGTGAACGGCTAATAGGACACGGCCAGAAACACTAAGCTAACCCCCACTCGCCTCTGATCTCCCACAGTAAATCATCAGGATAGTGGAGCTCAGGTAAAGATATGCAGAATTACATTTCATTAGCATAATGCGGAGGTTATTTGCCTGACTAATTAAAGTGAGAGAGAGAGAGAGAGAGAGAGAGAGAGAGAGAGAGAGAGAGAGAGAGAGAGAGAGAGAGATAGAAAGAGAGATCGGCCACCCCAGAGCATCTCTTGGCTCTCATAAAAGTCGCTAATTGCTTCCTCCCCTAAACAATCAGGAGGCACTTCTGACAAGACCGCCACTAGTGTTGAGCGATTAGTGCATTTTGAGGTCGGTTCGGTTTCGGTTAGATTATTAAAAAGAATCACTGTTTTCGATTTTGATCTTTTTTTATTTTATTAAATAATGCCTTTATAATGATTGTAGAGCTTTTAATGGACATTCCAAAGCCAAAAATAGTGAACATTGAATTGGCAAAACATTGAAAATATTCCATTGTCTCTGTCAGGTCCATATTGGGTAGACATCAATAGAAAAATAGGAAATTACTATGAAATAATACAATATTTCAGTTTTGTATTTTACTTATTTATTTGATGACTTTATTATTTTTCATTCCTTAAAAGTCATCATCTCATCTCTGCTCAGGCAGTAGCAGTCAGCCAGCCAGTTATATCTGTTCTCCCCATACTGTACTGTCTTTAGTCATCCTATTTAGCTAGCCTGCCTAAGTATGCTGCACAGCTGTCTGACTAAATCATTTTACTAGTTCTTCAAAGTAGATAAGGCATACTTTAGCTAAATGTCTCTGTCCCTCATTGTTGTGTTGTGTGTGGTCTGTGTGTATCTAACGTAGCAGGTTAAAAGTGTATCTGTCCAGAGATCTGTATATAATGACGAGATGCTCATGTCTCCGCCCTAACAATGGGAGTCGTTGTCCCAAATGCGGGAAGGCAGCCAACAAGTTTAGGTCCAAAATAAACCAATAGAAACGCATTGGGATTATTTTGGACAGATTTTGTCGAGAGTGAAACCTCTCGCGTCGCCTCTTCCTCTCTGACCCATGTCCGAGCCTGAAAAAACTCCTGTAACGGATTATGGTCATTCTAGTTAATTACCACGTTTCTGCGAACTGGCGTCGGTCAATTAGTTGTTCAATAACCCCCACAAAAATGTTTTGGTTAATCGCTAGCAGTAACCACCACAAATGTTATTCAAAGAACAAGGTCAATGCCACTCATAGAGTAAGAGATGGTTGTAAACATTCACATCCCGTTGGTATAAAGGAGGTAATGCCAAGGACTTCTATATAGTAGCCTATATCCTTGTCTCAGATAAAGGAACAGCGAGTGAATGGTGTTCTGAATGTAGCCGCAACATTTGAGCTAAAATGCATTCTGTGGGGTGGTAATGATGAATGTTGTTGATGTTGAAAAATGACAGGAAGTTTCCCTTCCCTCCAATTCGGTCTCTGTCTCACTCTCTCCCTCACTCGGTTTCAGTCCAGTTTTCCCAGTTATCCCTACATTAAAAAATACTACAGTTGACTAAAGAATACTACAGTACATACTATAGAATACTGTAGTAAACTGTAGTATACTGTAGATTAATATACTACACACTATAGTATCCCTCAATCATGTGTAGTACTTACTATATAATGTTATAGTATGTTGTAGAATACTACAGTAAATACTACAGTAATATTCACAAAAAAACACTGTAATAAATACTACAGTATTGTCCACAAAAACACTAAAGTCCGCAAAATTACTACACTTTTTTAAACTATAGTAAATCGTACAGTATTTAATTTGCATATACCCTGCCCATTCCCCTCCCCATATACCAATTTGTGCTGCCCATAAGTGAGAAACCTGCATGCCAAGTATAGACCATATATTGTGTTCCCTGCAGGTTTCAGAAAAGAGCAGAAACTCTGAACTATCCGTTCAGAGCCAAGTCCAACGTACAGGTTATGGAAAATTAGCTATTTCTCCAGTAGGATTACTGAAGGAGAAAGCCTCCACTTCTATGTCAAAGATAATACAACAAAAACACTACCGTAAATACTACAATATGCAAAAACATTACATTAATTACTATAGTACATACTACATTTGTATTTTACTACAGTATTTATACTATAGTTAACTGTAAATACTACAGTAAATACTACAAAAACACTAGTGTTTATAGTATACTACAGTGAATACTTAAGCAATAATGAATGAGGGGGTATGGTATATGGCCAATATACCACGGCTAAGGGCTGTTCTTAGACAATAAATAAATAATAATAAATTGGTCATTTAGCAGACGCTCTTATCCAGAGCGACTTACAGGAGCAATTAGGGTTAAGTGCCTTGCTCAAGGGCACATCGACAGATTTTTCACCTAGTCGGCTCGGGGATTAGAACCAGCGACCTTTCGGTTACTGGTACAACGCTCTTAACCACTAAGCTACCTGCCGCCCAGACGCAACGCGGAGTGCCTGGATACAGCCCTTAGTCGTGGTATATTGGCCATGTACCACAAACCCCCAAGGTGCCTTATTGCTATTATAAACTGGTTACCAACGTAATTAGAGCAGTACAATTATATATTTTGTCATACCCATGGTATACGGTCTGATATACCACAGCTGTCAACCAATCAAATCAAATCAAATTTTATTGGCCACATGCGCCGAATACAACAGGTGCAGACATTACAGTGAAATGCTTACTTACAGCCCTTAACCAACAGTGCATTCCTTTTTAACAAAAAAAGTAAAAATAAAACAACAACAAAAAAAGTGTTGAGAAGAAAAGAGCAGAAGTAAAATAAAATAACAGTAGGGAGGCTATATATACAGGGGGGTACCGGTGCAGAGTCAATGTGCGGGGGCACCGGCTAGTTGAGGTAGTTGAAGTAATATGTACATGTGGGTAGAGTTAAAGTGACTATGCATAAATAATTAACAGAGTAGCAGCAGCGTAAAAGGATGGGGTGGGGGGGCAGTGCAAATAGTCCGGGTAGCCATGATTAGCTGTTCAGGAGTCTTATGGCTTGGGGATAGAAGCTGTTGAGAAGTCTTTTGGACCTAGACTTGGCACTCCGGTACCGCTTGCCGTGCGGTAGCAGAGAGAACAGTCTATGACTAGGGTGGCTGGAGTCTTTGACAATTTTGAGGGCCTTCCTCTGACACCGCCTGGTATAGAGGTCCTGGATGGCAGGAAGCTTGGTCCCAGTGATGTACTGGGCCGTACGCACTACCCTCTGTAGTGCCTTGCGGTCGGAGGCCAAGCAGTTGCCATACCAGGCGGTGATGCAACCAGTCAGGATGCTCTCGATGGTGCAGCTGTATAATAAGCATGCCAAATCTTTTCGTGCCCTCTTCACGACTGTCTTGGTGTGTTTGGATTCAGGGCTCGATTCCAAACATTCAGGGCTCGAATCACCCAGTTTAGAATATAGTATTTATACCATAGTATGCTTTAGTATTTTTTCATGTGGGTCCTCTCCTCCTTTTTCTCTCCCTCCCTCTCTTGGGCCGACTGTAAGCCCAGCCTAGGACGATGGCCTTGTTTGGCCCATTATAATGTGTTCTGGCAGGCTGGAACAAATGCCATCAAGTGGTGAAGCTGAAAGAGCCAAACACGCAAAGCTTGTCTCACTCGTGTAAAATAAACTGATTACATAAGCACATTTGCATCTAAATGTGGCACTCTTAATCTAATTTTCATCAATGAACTAAACCAATGCCTTGATGTCGGTTGTGGCTTTGTAAAATTCTGGTTCTGCAGTTTAGTCAGCTACTCTCACCATCCCACTAGAATGACAGCGAATGACTGGATAAATCTGGAGTGGCTGGTGCGAAGGGACACTCCTAATTTGTTAGTCAATCTAGCAATGTCAGTAAAAAAAAATCAAGAGGCAATTCTAGTTAGTGTTTCCATTTTAGCTGAAGTTATTTTACCCATAGTCCGACAAAGATTTGTTCCATCTCAAGATTCAGACTGTATTTGTCTGCATATCTCTCAAGTCAATGACAAGTTTGATTGCGGTCACTTAACTAAAGTGGACAAATCACATGAGAGATTCAGTTGACTAGAGTTGGACGTGGGAACAGAGAGTATTTTAGGGGCCCAAGACAGATGATAGGATGAGATATTTTAGTAAGGACTGTGTACGGGAAGAGAGTGTGTTCCATTGGAAAAGATATAGAATAATTTAACAAGATTCTTATATGTTCTACCTGGAACTTGTCAGTAATACATCTGGCAGCTAATACAAGATTCATAGAAGATTATTGTAATATCTTACTTATATGGGTGGTTAACATTTAGACATAACAGAAATGTTGCATGTATTAAATATCAAACAATACCAGAGACATGTAAGCTAAGCCTTCTGAGGTCTGACATACAATACACGCTACATACGAATGTCAAAGCACCTTGGATCATAGTAATAACAAGCTGTTGCATGTAATGTATTTAAAAAACATACGAGAGACATACACATTTCAAAGCTCTGGCATACCACTGTCTGAAGTCATTAACGCATGCAATGAGACTCTTGTTGAAAAAAGATGCAAAGTCCGCTGCGAGGAGGAGCAGTAGGAGAGGAGATGAGGAGGAGGAGGACAGGAAGAGGAGGAGGACAGGAAGAGGAGGAGGACAGGAAGAGGAGGAGGATGAGAGGAGGAGCAGTAGGAGGAGGACAGGAAGAGGACGAGGACAGGAAGAGGAGGAGGGAGGAATTACTTTGATAGCAGCAGTGAATCTATTTAGTTATTAACTAAGTGAAGATCTCTCAACAATCATTTTCATAACATTGGTAGTAGTCAGTGACAAATATCAAAGCTAAGCAAGGCTGGGCTTGGTTAAAAGCCTGGATGGGAGACCAAAGGCATAGCTGTAGTTAAATCAACTGTCCAGTAGGAGGTGCTGCCCAGCCTAATCATGGAAACTCATTCCTGAAAATGTATATACAAATATTGTATTTTTATAATAGTAATTGTCATGGTTTTTTATATGTTGACTTACATCATGAAAATGAAGGGCCCATCTTTATCTGGCGTGATAACACCTCAAGACAAGGTCAAAAAAGGAGAAAAAAAGAGAGAGAGGGGAAAAAAGAGATAGAGGAAAAATAGATAGCGGGGAAAGAGATATAGAGGAAAACACACTAAATGCGCAGGTGTGTGACAGGAAGAACGAGAGGGAGAGGGGGATAAGAAACAGGGAGATAGACAGATCGATGGAATCAAGAATCTCGAGAAAGTGTGTGAGAAAGCAAGTGAAAGGGGAGAACTCAGAATGACATGGTGAATGGTAGCATCAGAATGACATGGTGAATGGTAGCATCAGAAGAGCATGGTGAATGGTAGCATCAGAATGACATGGGGAATGGTAGCATCAGAAGAGCATGGTGAATGGTAGCATCAGAAGAGCATGGTGAATGGTAGCATCAGAATAGCATGGTGAATGGTAGCATCAGAATGATATGGTGAATGGTAGCATCAGAATAGCATGGTGAATGGTAGCATCAGAATAGCATGGTGAATGGTAGCATCAGAATAGCATGGTGAATGGTAGCATCAGAATGACATGGTGAATGGTAGCATCAGAATAGCATGGTGAATGGTAGCATCAGAATAGCATGGTGAATGGTAGCATCAGAATAGCATGGTGAATGGTAGCAGCTAATAGCAGTGTGACTCTCCTCCACATCTCCTCTCTCAACTGGGTCATTATCTCATTAAGACATTGATGATAATGATCACCCTCATTACCCTCTCGGCTTCACAGACGCTAATCTGGGGGGAAATGTCTCCCTGATTGCCACCACCTTAAACCCAAACATGACTTATAGACCCAGTGGTCACACATACGCACACCATACGCACACACACACACACACACACAACAAACACACGCCTCTCTCGTCAATTATGACTTGTAGACCCAGCCGTCACACGCGCACCACACACACATGCCTCTCTCGTGAATTATTAAAACACACTCACACAGATGGATTCTCTTCGAGACACAGAGACCCATAGACTCACACACAATGTGCTACTTATGAAGGGACAGAGATACATATACAGACCGTACATCCACTTTAAAGAAGACACTAAACAACATAGCCACGTCGCTTTCATTGTCAACATAGCCACGTCCCTTTCAATGTCAACATAGCCACGTCCCTTTCATTGTCAACATAGCCACGTCCCTTTCATTGTCAACATAGCCACGTCCCTTTCATTGTCAACATAGCCACGTCGCTTTCAATGTCAACATAGCCACGTCGCTTTCATTGTCAACATAGCCACGTCGCTTTCATTGTCAACATAGCCACGTCGCTTTCATTGTCAACATAGCCACGTCGCTTTCAATGTCAACATAGCCACGTCCCTTTCATTGTCAACATAGCCACGTCCCTTTCATTGTTAACATAGCCACGTCCCTTTCAATGTCAACATAGCCACGTCCCTTTCATTGTCAACATAGCCACGTCACTTTCATTGTCAACATAGCCACGTCCCTTTCATTGTCAACATAGCCACGTCGCTTTCAATGTCAACATAGCCACGTCGCTTTCATTGTCAACATAGCCACGTCGCTTTCATTGTCAACATAGCCACGTCGCTTTCATTGTCAACATAGCCACGTCGCTTTCAATGTCAACATAGCCACGTCCCTTTCATTGTCAACATAGCCACGTCCCTTTCATTGTTAACATAGCCACGTCCCTTTCATTGTCAACATAGCCACGTCCCTTTCAATGTCAACATAGCCACGTCCCTTTCATTGTCAACATAGCCACGTCCCTTTCAATGTCAACATAGCCACGTCCCTTTCATTGTCAACATAGCCACATTCCTTTCATTGTCAACATAGCCACATTCCTTTCATTGTCAACATAGCCACGTTCCTTTCATTGTCAACATAGCCACGTTCCTTTCATTGTCAACATAGCCACGTCCCTTTCATTGTCAACATAGCCACGTCACTTTCATTGTCAACATAGCCACGTCCCTTTCATTGTCAACATAGCCACGTCCCTTTCATTGTCAACATAGCCACGTTCCTTTCATTGTCAACATAGCCACGTCCCTTTCATTGTCAACATAGCCACGTCGCTTTCATTGTCAACATAGCCACGTCGCTTTCAATGTCAACATAGCCACGTCGCTTTCATTGTCAACATAGCCACGTCGCTTTCATTGTCAACATAGCCACGTCGCTTTCATTGTCAACATAGCCACGTCGCTTTCAATGTCAACATAGCCACGTCCCTTTCATTGTCAACATAGCCACGTCCCTTTCATTGTTAACATAGCCACGTCCCTTTCATTGTCAACATAGCCACGTCCCTTTCAATGTCAACATAGCCACGTCCCTTTCATTGTCAACATAGCCACATTCCTTTCATTGTCAACATAGCCACGTCCCTTTCAATGTCAACATAGCCACGTCCCTTTCATTGTCAACATAGCCACATTCCTTTCATTGTCAACATAGCCACATTCCTTTCATTGTCAACATAGCCACATTCCTTTCATTGTCAACATAGCCACGTTCCTTTCATTGTCAACATAGCCACGTCCCTTTCATTGTTAACATAGCCACGTCCCTTTCATTGTTAACATAGCCACGTCCCTTTCATTGTCAACATAGCCACGTCCCTTTCAATGTCAACATAGCCACGTCCCTTTCATTGTCAACATAGCCACATTCCTTTCATTGTCAACATAGCCACATTCCTTTCATTGTCAACATAGCCACGTTCCTTTCATTGTCAACATAGCCACGTTCCTTTCATTGTCAACATAGCCACGTCCCTTTCATTGTCAACATAGCCACGTCACTTTCATTGTCAACATAGCCACGTCCCTTTCATTGTCAACATAGCCACGTCCCTTTCATTGTCAACATAGCCACGTTCCTTTCATTGTCAACATAGCCACGTCCCTTTCATTGTCAACATAGCCACGTCGCTTTCATTGTCAACATAGCCACGTCGCTTTCAATGTCAACATAGCCACGTCGCTTTCATTGTCAACATAGCCACGTCGCTTTCATTGTCAACATAGCCACGTCGCTTTCATTGTCAACATAGCCACGTCCCTTTCAATGTCAACATAGCCACGTCCCTTTCATTGTCAACATAGCCACATTCCTTTCATTGTCAACATAGCCACGTCCCTTTCAATGTCAACATAGCCACGTCGCTGCCTAGACCCCAGTGCTGAGCATGTCTCCTGTCAGATGGGCAGACAAGTCTAGCCTCCTGTGTGCTTTGTGTTGTTGTGTGTTGTGTGTTGTTGTGTTGTGTGTTGTTGTGTTGTGTGTTGTGTGTTGTTGTGTTGTGTTTTGTTGTGTTGTGTTGTGGTGTTTGTGGTGTGTGTATACATGTTTTACTATACTGAGTACCAGAAATCCTCACAAGAATAGTAAACCAACTAAAATTCAGAGAAGTGAGGACATTTTGCCGGTCCTCACTTGTAAAAAGGCTATTTTAGGCTTAGGAGTTAGGTTTAGGGATAGAAATAGAGTTAAGGTAAGAGTTAAAGTTAAAGTTAGGGTTAGCGCTTAGAGAAAATAGGATTTTGAATGGAAATCAATTGTTGGTCCCCAAAAAGTCCTCACAAGTATAGTAAGACATAGCTGTGTGTGTGTGTGTGTGTGTGTGTGTGTTCACGCGTTCAATTGGCTCAATGTAAATATGTGAATAAACAAGAGCAAACAATATATATATATATATATATGCCACCTTTACTGTATAGGCGATGAATGATCCAATTGACTGTTTCAGTGCGCTGTAGAAAAAAATATATTTCTCTCCAGCCGGTTGCATTCCCTATTTCCGATCTGACAACAGAACCCTTCCAGGATAATACACTCCATTCTTTAAATGAAAGGGGGATTGCACAGTTATACAGCACAGCTTATTCACCAAATACTATAGAGCGGGAATTACACTTGAGGCTAAACATACATGCCTTCACTCACTCCGTAAACGCGCTGGCGAGAGAGGAAAATAAGAGAATGTCTGCTCAGCTCCGCCCTGAACATGTCCATGCATATGTAATATGGTCTGAGGCCTACAATGGTTCATCAGTCAATTATCTCGATCGTACTGCTGCCTCTCGCTAAACAAACGCACGACACACAGAGAGACACACACACACACACACATTTCTTTAAAAAACTGCACAACCGTATTGCAACGGGAGACTCAAATAAAGTCTGCCCACTCTAGGTACCAGATGCACCACCTCACTGGTACAGGTACATTTCACGTCATACACTTAACATCATTAAAAAGGATTCAAAGAATGTATAAAAGCAACCACAAGCCCAAACAAAGACTTCTAATTTGAGGGATCAAATACTCTTCATTTTCTTCTATTCCTAATAAAAATATGAAAATAAAAAAATCTTATGAGTGTTGTGGACCCACATTTGGGTTTGAGAGACGAATGGGATATCCATAAGAGTGGTTTGTCAGCTTCTCCTTACTCCCCACAAATTAGAAACACACACACACACATCACTGCATCCTCCCAGTCTTTGTATTGCAGTAAAAGGGATCTGGGGAAGGCACTGTTGCTTATTCCAGCTCTAAAGTTCACCGTGAAGGGCACAGTCTGTCCAACACAGTTTTTAACAGGCACACACTTTGCGCCTGTAAATGTTACGGGTTCACATTCCTTCACTTTGAAATGTTTCCATCCAATTTGTTGTCTAGAGCCTAGATTTATGATCTAACTACAGAAAGTAACAAGTGGTGTGTGTGTGTGTGTGTGTGTGATATTTTGGAGAATTAATAGTCCAGTTATATTTCCGTTGAGAAGCGCAAACATTTGACTAGTTAATCAAAGTCTGTGAGCTATGAGCAAATCTGAAGGAAAAATTAAAATAGTATTATCTTTGTCTTGTGTCAAATTATAGTACTATACACAATGGTGGTTCGTGGTTGAGAAAAAGCAAAGGCAACATCCAGTGACTGCCGAGGGCCGTACATGAGGTATACCCGCTGCTCGGGGAGACGGCGCAGATCGGCCGCTTTGACGATTCCCGTATGCAAACCTAGACTTACAATATAGCAAATGATGATAATAGGCCTCCTGTTTAATGTGGAATGCATTGTGTCCGTTTTTTTTTTTTGTCATTGACCTTTTACACAGTTAATGGAGACAATTTAAGATATATAATATGCATTAGCATTAGGTTACCTACTACATGGATTCTGCAGATGCACATGGATTGTCTTCACTGGATAAACTAACAAATGTATGATAAAATCTGCATCCCTGCTATGCTGGTTAAAATCTACTCGAAACAGAAGGCAAGATAACTAACAACAATTGCAAAACATGTCCTTAGCCTAAACGTGGCTTTTACGCACGTTTTTGGCATCTAATTCCTTTTCCAAACTACTATACATTTGTGATTCAGGCAATACAATTTTTTTTTAAACCAGCATCTCAAGCATTGCCATTCACATTACTGAACTTAGGTTTACATTTCAGTTCAGAGTGGGATGCACAGTGGGAACGGTGCCGGGACACGCTTGACTGAAGGCCTTTACCACAAATCACCGCGCAAGGTCGGCTTTCGTTTTCAGAACATTATTCGCTGGCCTTAGCTACTATTACCTTATTGAAGCAGTGCTCCCCTGCACCCAATAAATACGATTTAACAGCACAGGTGAAATGTGACCGAATTCCAGTGTCCAGTCTACACGCATGGTCTTTTTCAAGTGCCAAGGGAGCGACTGCTAGCCTATAGCAGTCATTTTGATAGGTCATACTAATAAAAACAATGGGGTTGAGTTAACCAGGCTGTTCTTCAAGCGTGTTAATAAGCCGATACCCCGACACAGCTGCTCAGAGTCCAATTCTGTTGCTCCAGTTACTTTTCAAAGCCGGGACAAAGGGTGTCCTACACACTGGCCTCTCCAGCGCACAACTGTCAACGGTCGGAGCCATTAACTGTGCACAAGTCAAACATGTTGCGCAGTTGTGACACAAATTAGACGCAATCAATGTGCGGCCTGTGGTCAAATTGGAATTAATTTATGTACGTAAACTATCCCTCAAAACGAAAACAATCCGTCATGTGATTTGTGGCACAGAATTGTGCGTAGGCTACTCATTGACGCCGGTCATGAAATTGTTCTCAATCTGAGAAACTAAACAATGTTCCAATAATTTAGCCAAACAATCCATTAAGATTGTAGGCTTTTTTGATTTATTTTATCGGGGAGTTCACTTCTTAAAAAGCAACGTGAACAAAATAGCACACGATGCCTTGGCAACATGGCCAATGTTCATGCTTAATTTAGTAATTCAAAGATAAGAGAATGAACGCTTTAAAACCAAACCAAAAGGTAACAGAAAAATCCAGAGTGATTTGTCATGGGCCTATTTGAATTGGTTTTAAATAGGCCTAAAATGAAATGTTCCGTTTGAAATTATTGGGTGTTCTGGACATACCCTCACGTCTCCGGTGTAGGCTACATGATATCATGATCTTCATCTCCACACACACACACACACACACACACACACACACACACACACTATTCTGAATCAACAGGAGTCAAGTAAAGTATTTTCAAATACTGTAGAAGTGGCAATCTGGCCATTTCTACATGTAAATCTACAAATTATTCCCAATAAGTTAATGATATGTCATGTAAATAGGCTATCAAATACATCAATAATTATAGCCTATGGGAGCACGCAAATGACCGGACGCAGTTGTAGAATAGATAGTTGTCATACAATTCTAATTCGTTTTGTGTACATCGTGAAAACAGTGCACATGTAGGCTAACTTATTCTAGCAAAAAGTTTGCCTCTATGGGTTCTTACCTTTCCAAAAAGATGTAAAAATAAGCATTGAATAAACCAGAGACGCGTCTCGCATCGCAATCCGTAATGTGTCCATGTTGACGATGTATTTGCTGCTCGGACTGTTCAGATAAAGGAATGTAATGACTTGTTCTGATGCAAAAAAATATTAATGTCCCATTAGTGTCATAATATCGGTTTAAATGCACTCCTTTTGTCCTGTGTAGCCTATTTAACTGCACCCGTGTCGACAGTTATCATAAAAAACCTTGTCCTCAAAAATACAACGCATTCCGATTCAACTGGCTACATCCCAAAACTGGTAGAACCCGGTAGCCAGTGTTCCGACTGCGCTCCTTTTTCCAACCCTTGCCGTTTGCTTTCTGATATTCACCCTTTTCCCGAAAGTTTAAAAACAGGCGGCGAGTCCTGTTCAAACTCAGTCCAGGCTTTTCAGTGATCCACGTTGATTAAATCCACCCTTCCACGCTTAAAAGCTCCGAGTTGTTCTGGACCCGTTAGACCCGTCGGTGACGTTCCCCCCTCGCTTCTGTGCCGCTGCGCTCGAGCTCTCATCCCTAGTATCGCTTGCATCTGCGATTAAACTTCAACTATGTACTTTTTTTCCGTGTGGAAGAGAGGAAAGAGAAGGCTACAACTGATGCTTCTACAAGCTGCGAGGGACAGTTTAGAGGCGGGGTGATAGTGACACATTGGTGAGCCAATAGTTGGTTTTCGAGGAAGCAGGTGAACGAGGATACATGGTCGGCGATAGCCAATCAAATGTTAGAAATGTTCTCCAAACAAATAGAAACTGGAATGTGAGGACATTGTCACGCGTAACGGGACTCGAAATAGGAGAGACCTATGACGCTTTCCTCATGTTCATAATGCGCCCTGGAGTGTGTTTAGACAGATAAAAAATTGAAATATATATATATATAGAATGAATTTATTAAATATCAAATATGGATGTTTAATATTGTTAGGCTTTTATTCTGATAAACGTGGGCGTGTGATAAACTGTCTGACGCAAACGAAACCTTTAAGTAGGCTATAATCTTAGGCTACAGTGTTTACCAGAACAGTAAAGCTGTCGTCCATTATTCATGCCTAAGACACTGTAACACCTGTTTACAGTGTAATCGATAGATGCATCTATCAGCTGATTGCATGTGGCTGCTTGTACAAGAAAATATGTGATACTCTAATGTAGCCTACTCTACTATTCACCTGATCAAACTGATACACTTTCAACTAAAGGACACTGGCAGAAGAAAATAAAACGAGAACATTTTGTATCTATACGCCGACTATATTTCATATACTGGTTTCCATTGTCAGCTGAATGTGTTAAAGCTGAGAAAGAACATTGTGACTTACTGAACTGCAAATGCTCCTCCATCTCTGGTCTGAGGATTTCCCCACAACTTTAAAACCGTTTGTCAGCTCGTACCGGAGGAGTGATAGCAATCCCTAGCGGGGAATTAAGGAACAGTCCGAATGAGGACAAGGCTTTTATGCACTAAAACGATGGAACAAAGGATCCCTTCATGACAAAATAAATCATGCAGCCTGGCCTCACAGACATACGAAACATGTGTTTACATATTTCTGAGCACCTCCAAGATGTATGATACCTACTAATGGTTTAGTTACTATAGACATAAACTGAAGTAGGAATAATCCCCGACCTAGCAATCCAAAGGTTCCAATGTTCGAGTTGCATCAGGGACAACTGTAGCATTTTAGTCATTTAACAGACGCTCTTATCCAGAGCGATTTACAGGAGCAATTAGGGTTAAGTGCCTTGCTCAAGGGCACATCGACAGTTTTTTCACCTAGTCAGCTTGGGGATTAGAACCAGCAACCTTTCGGTTACTGGCACAACGCTCTTAACCACTAAGCTACCTGCCGCCTAAAAACTGTAGCATTTTAGCTAACCCTTCCCCTAACCCTTATTCTAAACTTAAACCAATTCACCTAACCTGCTATGTAAATTCACCTAACCTGCTATGTAAATTCACCTAACCTGCTATGTAAATTCACCTAACCTGCTATGTAAATTCATCTAACCTGCTATGTAAATTCACCTAACCTGCTATGTAAATTCACCTAACCTGCTATGTAAATTCACCTAACCTGCTATGTAAATTCACCTAACCTGCTATGTAAATTCACCTAACCTTTGTTGTTTTAGTTCTAACCACCAATGTGAATTCTCCCCATAATTCTCCTTTGTTGTTACTATGCAACAAGCAACCTGGTCACATAGAAAGACATATAATACTATATGTCCCCCAAGATGTGATAAGTTACATCATCCAATTCGTATGCTATTGTACGAACGGGTAAGACCTATGTGAGGATGCTGTTCATCGGCTACAGCTCGGCCTTCAATACCATAGTGCCCTATAAGCTCATTACAAAGCTCACGGCCCTGGATCTGAACTCCTCCCTATGCAACTGGATCCAGGAATTCCTGACGGGCTGCCCCCAGGTGGTGAAGGTTGGCAACATTACCTCCTCAACACTGATTCTCAACATGTGGGCCCCACTACGGTGCGTCCTCAGTCCCCTCCTGTATTCTCTGTATACCCACGACTGCGTGGCCTCACACAGTTCCAACTCCATCATCAAGTTCGCTGACGACGCAACAGTAGTAGGCCTGATTACCAACAACGACGAGACGGCCTACAGAGAGGAAGTAGGCACTCTGACGGCGTGGTGCCAGGTAAACAACCTCTCCCTCAATGTTTGCAAAACATAGGAGCTGATTGTGGACTTTAGGAGGAACCAGGCTGGACACGCCCCCATCCTCAACGGGGCCGCCATGGAGACGGACAAAAACATAAAGTTCCTCGGTGTACACATCTCGGAGCAGCTGAAATGGTCTAACCACACGGACACCGTGGTGAAGAAGGCACGACAGGGACTCTTCAACCTCTGGATGCTGAAGAAATTTGGCCTGTCCCAGATGGCCTTCACAGTGTTCTACAGGAGCACCATCGAGAGCATACTGTCGGGCTGCATCCCAGCCTGGTACGGCAACTCCACCACCACGGACCGCAAGGCTCTTCAGAGGGTGATACGTGCAGACGAACGCATCATTGGGTGCACACTGCCTGCCCTACAGGACACCTATAACACCAGGTGTCACAGGAAGGCCAAGAAGATCATCAGGGACCCCAGCCAACCCAAGTCATGCCCTGTTCTCCCCGCTTCAATCACTCAAATGTGGGCAGTACAGGAGCATCATGGTAAAAACTGGAAGACTGGCCAATAGTTTCTACCCTCAGACCATCAGGCTGCTGAATAGCCAACACTAGTCAGCTACCTAGCCTAGCCTAGCCTAAAATCAAAAAGTGAACGTGATGCTTGCTAATCCTTTCATATTTTATGAAAATAATTTCAAAAGATTGATTGTACAATTGTAAAAAAAAATCTTCTAAATAAATCACTGACAGCATCACCAGCAAAGCACCCCCACACCATCACATCTCCATGCTTCACGTTCGGAACCACACATGCGGAGATCATCCGTTCACCTACTCAGCGTCTCACAAAGACACGGCGGTTGGAACAAAAATTCTCTCATTTGGACTCATCAGATCAAAGGACAGATTTCCACCGGTCTAATGTCCATTGCTCGTGTTTCTTGGCACAAGCAAGTCTCTTCTTATTATTGGTGTCCTTTTGTAGTGGTTTCTTTGCAACAATTCGACCATGAAGGCTTGATTCACGCAGTCTCCTCTGAACACTTGATGTTGAGATGTGTCTGTTACTTGAACTCTGTGAAGCATTTATTTGGACTGCAATTTCTGAGGCTGGTAACTCTAATGAACTTTTCCTCCGAAGCAGAGGTAACTCAGGGTCTTCCTTTCCTGTGGCGGTCCTCATGAGAGCCAGTTTCATCATAGCGCTTGATGGTTTTTGCGACTGCACTTGAAGAAATGTTCCGTATTGACTATCCTTCATGTCTTAAAGTAATGATGGACTGCCGTTTCTCTTTGCTTATTTGAGCTGTTCTTGCCATAACATGTACTTGGTCTTTTACCAAATAGGGCTATCTTCTGTATACCACCCCTACCTTGTCACAACACAACTGATTGGCTCAAACGCATTAAGAAGGAAAGAAATTCCACAAATTAACTTTTAACAAGGCACACCTGTTAATTTAAATGCATTCCAGGTGACTACCTCATGAAGCTGGTTGAGAGAATGCCAAGAGTGTGCAAAGCTGTCATCAAGGCAAAGGGTGGCTACTTTGAAGAATCTCAAATATAACATATATTTTGATTTGTTTCACTTTTTTGGTTACTACATGATTCCATATGTGCTATTTATAATAATGATATGCCATTTAGCAGACGCTTTTATCCAAAGCAACTTACAGTCATGCATGCATACATTTTTTTTGTGTATGGGTGGTCCCGGGTATCAAACCCACTACCTTGGCGTTACAAGCGCCGTGCTCTACCAGCTGAGCTACAGAGGACAATTTCATAGTTTTGATGTATTCACTATTATTCTACAATGTAGAAAATAGTAAAAATAAAGAAAAACCCTAGAATGAGTAGGTGTGTCCAAACCTTTGACTGGTACTGTACATACACAATCTCTCTCTCTCACTCTCTCTCTCACTCACTCACTCACTCACTCACTCACTCACTCAATGGGCTTTATTACGTTTACATTGCCAAAGCAAGTGAAATAGACAAGAAACAAAAGGGAAATGAACAATGAGAAATTAACAGTAAACATTACACTCTCAAAAGTTGGGCAAATAATATAGACATTTCATTTGGTTAGTAAGTGTAGCTGATTTTCCACCTACGGCGGCCTCTCGATAGCAAGGCCATGCTCACTGAGTCTTTACATAGTCAAAGCTTTCCTTCATTTTGGGTCAGTCACTGGTCAGGTATTCTGCTACGGTGTATTCTCTGTTTAGGGCCAAATAACATTCCAGTTTGCTCAGATTTTTGTTAAATCTTTCCAATGTTTAAATATCTTTTTGTTTTCTCATGATTTGGTTGGGACTAATTGTGTTGCTGTCCTGGGGCTCTGTGGGGTCTGTTGGGTTTGTGAACATAGTCCCAGTACCAGCTGGCTGAGGGGACTCTTTTCCAGGTTCATCTCTCAGTAGGTGAGGGCTTTGTTATGGAAGGTTTGAGAATCGCTTTCTTTTAGGTGGTTGTAGAATTTAATTGCTATTTTCTGGATTTTTATCATGAGTGGGAATCGTCCTAATTCTGCTCTGCATGCGTTATTTGGTGTTTTACTTTGTACACGGAATATGTTTTTGCAGAATTCTGCAATTTGAGTCTCAATTTGGTGTTTGTCCCATTTTGTGAATTCTTGGTTGGTAATTGGACCCCAGACCTCACAATGGGTTCTAACAATGGCTTCTAACTGATTCAAGTATTTTTAGCCAGATCCTAATTTGGATCAAATGTAATGTTCCTTTTGATGGCATCGAAGGCACTACTTGCCATGTCTCTCAAAACCTTGAGAGCTTTGTGGAAGTTACCAGTTGGTGCTGATGTTTAGGCCGAGGTAGGTATAGGTTTTTGTGTGCTCTAGGAAAACAGTGTCTAGGTGGAATTTGTATTTGTGGTCCTGGCAACTGGAACTTTTTTCGGAACACCATTATTTTTGTTTTACTGAGATTTACTGTCAGGGCCCAAATTTAACAGAATCTGTGCAGAAGATCTAGGTGCTGCTGTAGGCCCTCCTTGGTTGGGGACAGAAGCACCAGATCATCAGCAATCAGTAGACATTAGACTTCAGATTCTAGTAGGGTGAGGCCGGGTGCTTCAGACTGTTCTAGAGTCCTCGCCAATTCGTTGATGTGTACAGTTCATTCGGAAAGTATTCAGACTCCTTTACTTTTCCCACATTTTGTTACATTACAGACTTATTCGATCTCTGTACTTTGCTCTGTTCATCTTTCCCTTGATCCTGACTAGTCTCTCAGTCCCTGCCGCTGAAAAACCTCCCCACAGCATGATGCTGCCTCCACCATACTTCACCATAGGGATGGTGCCAGGTTTCCTCCAGACGTAACGCTTGGCATTCAGGCCAAAGAGTTCAATCTTGGTTTCATCAGACCAGAGAATCTTGTTTCTCATGGTCTGAGAGTCTTTAGGTGCCTTTTGGCAAACTCCAAGCGGGCTGTCATGTGCCTTTTACTGAGGAGTGGCTTCTGTCTGGCCACTCTACCATAAAGGCCTGATTGGTGGAGTGCTGCAGAGATGGTTGTCCTTCTGGAAGATTCTCCCATCTCCACATAGGAACTCTGAGCTCTGTCAGAGTGACCATCGGGTTGTTGGTCACCTCCCTGACCAAGGCCCTTCTCCCCCAATTGCTCAGTTTGGCCCGGCGGCCAGCTCTAGGAATAGTCTTGGTGGTCAATTTCGAGTCTCATAGCAAAGGGTCTGAATACTTATGTAAATAAGGTATTTCTTGTTTTTATTTTTAATACATTTGCAAAAATGTCTAAAAACCTGTTTTCGCTTTGTCATAATGGGGTATTTTGTGTAGATTGATGAGGAGTTTATCTTATTTAATAAATGTTAGAATAAGGCTGTAACGTAACAAAATGTGTAAAAAGTCAAGGGGTCTGATTACTTTCCGAATGCACTGTATGTTGAAGAGGGTGGGGCTCAAGCTGCGTACCTGTCTAACCCCAAGGCCCTAAGGAAAGAAATCTGTGTTTTTTGCCAATTTTAACCACACACTTGTTGTTTGTGTACATGGATTTTATAATGTTGTATGTTTTTCCCCCAACACTGCTTTCCATCAACTTGTATAGCAGACCCTCATGCCAAATTGAGTCAAAAGCTTTTTTGAAATCAACAAAGCATGAGAAGATATTGCTTTGGTTTTGGTTTGTTTGTTTGTCAATTAGGGTGTGCAGGGTGAATACGTGGTCTGTCATACGGTAATTTGATAAAAAGCCAATTTGACGTTTGCTCAGTACATTGTTTTCACTGAGGAAATGTACGAGTCTGCTGTTAATGATAATGCAGAGGATTATCCCAAGGTTGCCGTTGACGCATATCCCACGGTAGTTATTGGGGTCAAATTTGTCTCCACTTTTGTGGATTGGGGTGATCAGTCCTTGGTTCCAAGTATTGGGGAAGATGCCAGAGCTGAGGATGAGGATAAGGAGTTTAAATTAGAATTTTTGGCCTGTACATTTTCTTTATACTTGTCACAACCTGATGTGGATGCGGTGTTGGAATCAGGCGTAGGACACAGAAGCTCAGTCAAAATGACTTTACTAGTCAGCAAGACAAATACAAAATAACGGGCCTCAAAACTGGAGGCGAGCGATTACGCAAACAGTGCGTAAATACACTATCAATACGAGAACAAAATACCAAACATCAATGGACAGGCGGACAATCACACACAACTGCAAACAAAACTAAAGGAAACTTATAGGTGACCTAATCAATACATAACACGAAACAGGTGCACTAACAAGACAAGACCAAACAAACATCGAGACATCAAGCGGTAGTAGCTAGTACTCCGGGGACGACGAACGCCGAAGCCTGCCCGAGCAAGGAGGAGGAGCAGTCTCGGCGGAATTCGTGACAGTACCCCCCCCTTGACGCGCGGCTCCAGCCGTGCGCTGACCCCGGGCTCGGGGACGACCAGGAGGACGCGGAGCAGGGCGCATGGGATGACTACGGTGGAACTCAGTCAGGAGGGATGGATCTAAAATGTCCCTCCTAGGCACCCAGCACTGTTCCTCCGGGCCGTACCCCTCCCACTCCACGAGATATTGTAGACCCCCCATCCGACGTCTCGAATCCACGATGGACCGGACCGAGTACGCCGGAGCCCCCTCGATGTCCAGTGGGGGCGGAGGAGTCTCTCTTATCTCATTGTCCTGGAGTGGACCAGCTACCACCGGCCTGAGGAGAGACACATGGAACGAGGGGTTAATGTGATAATCATTAGGCAGTTGTAACTTGTAGCAAACCTCGTTCAATCTCCTCAGGACTTTAAATGGCCCCACAAACCGCCAACCCAGCTTCCGGCAGGGCAGGCGAAGGGGCAGGTTTTGAGTCGAGAGCCAGACTCGATCTCCAGGTGCGTATACTGGACCCTCACTGCGGTGGAGATCGGCGCTCGCCTTCTGCCGACGGATGGCCCGCTGCAGATGGACGTGTGCAGCGTTCCACGTCTCCTCTGAGCTCCGAAACCACTCATCCACCGCAGGAGCCTCGATCTGGCTCTGATGCCATGGTGCCAGAACCGGCTGATACCCTAACACACACTGGAAAGGGGTCAGGTTAGTAGAGGAGTGGCGAAGAGAGTTCTGAGCCATCTCTGCCCAGGGGATATACCCCGACCACTCCTCCTGCCGGCCCTGGCAATATGATCTCAGAAACCTACCCACATCCTGGTTCACTCTCTCCACCTGCCCATTACTCTCAGGGTGGAAACCCGAGGTAAGGCTAACCGAGACCCCCAAGCGTTCCATGAACGTCCTCCAGACTCTAGAAGTGAATTGGGGACCCCGATCAGACACTATATCCTCGGGAACCCCGTAGTGCCGGAAGACGTGGGTAAACAAAGCCTCAGCAGTCTGTAGGGCAGTAGGGAGACCCGGCATTGGGATGAGACGACAGGCCTTAGAGAACCGATCCACAACGACCAGAATAGGGGTATTCCCCTGAGAGGGGGGATGGTCCGTAACAAAGTCCACCGAGAGGTGAGACCACGGCCGTTGTGGAACTGGCAGGGGTTGTAACTTCCCCCTGGGCAGGTGTCTAGGCGCCTTACACTGAGCGCACACCGAGCAGGAGGAGACATAAACCCTCACGTCCCTAGCCAATGTTGGCCACCAGTACTTAACACTAAGGCAGTGCACTGTCCGGCCAATACCTGGATGTCCAGAGGAGGGTGACGTATGAGCCCAATAAATGAGACGATCACGGACCTCGAGCGGCACGTACGTCCGACCCACTGGACACTCTGGGGAGTAGGGTCGGTGCGTAACGCCCGCTCAATTTCCGTATCGACCTCCCATACCACCGGTGCCACCAGACAAGACTCCGGCAGTATGGGAGTGGGCTCAATGGACCTCTCCTCTGTGTCATACCGCCTGGACAGGGCGTCTGCCTTACCGTTCTGGGACCCTGGGATGTAGGTTATCTTAAACACGAACCGGGTCAGAAACATGTTCCACCTAGCCTGACGAGGGTTCAATCTCCTAGCTGCCCGGATGTACTCCAGGTTACGGTGATCAGTCAGAATGAGAAAAGGGTGTTGAGCCCCCTCCACACCTTTAGAGCTTGAACCACGGCTAACAGCTCCCTGTCCCCTACGTCATAATTACGTTCCGCCGGGCTGAGCTTTTTAGAATAAAAAGCGCAGGGACGGAGCTTAGGAGGCGTGCCTGAGCGTTGCGACAGTACTGCCCTAATCCCGGCCTCTGACGCGTCCACCTCTACCTGGAACGCTAAAGCGGGGTCCGGGTGCGCCAGCACCGGAGCCGAAGTGAACAGGTCCTTCAGTTTACCAAACGCCCTGTCACTTCAGCCGACCACTGCAAACGCACCGGGCCCCCCTTCAGCAGGGAAGTAATGGGAGCTGCTACCTGTCCAAAACCCCGGATAAACCTCCGGTAGTAATTGGCAAACCCCAAAAACTGCTGCACCTCTTTAACCGTGGTTGGGGTTTGCCAGTTACGCACGGCTGACACACGGTCAATCTCCATCTTCACCCCTGACGCGGACAACCGATGACCCAAGAAGGAGATGGACTCCTGGAAAAACAGACATTTCTCTGCCTTGACATACAAGTCATGCTCCAACAGCCTACCCAACACTCGGTGCACCAGGGCTACATGCTCGGCTCGTGTAGAAGAGTACACTAGGATGTCGTCAATGTACACTACCACACCCTGCCCATGCAGGTCCCGGAAGATCTCGTCCACGAATGATTGGAAGACTGAAGGAGCATTCATTAACCCGTATGGCATGACGAGATACTCATAATGACCTGAGGTTGTACTAAATGCCGTCTTCCATTCATCTCCCTCCCTAATGCGCACCAAGTTATAGGCACTCCTGAGATCCAGTTTTGTGAAGAAACGCGCTCCGCGTAATGATTCAGTCATACTCGCAATCAGAGGAAGAGGGTAACTGTATTTAACCGTGATCTGATTGAGACTACGATAATCAATACACGGGCGCAACCCTCCATCCTTCTTCTTCACAAAAAAGAAACTCGAGGACGCAGGGGAAGTGGAGGACCGTATGTATCCTTGTCTCAGGGACTCGGCTATGTATGTCTCCATAGCCGCCGTCTCCTCTTGAGACAGAGGATACACATGGCTCCGCGGGAGTGCCGCACCTGTCTGGAGGTTTATCGCACAATCTCCCTGTCTATGAGGTGGCAATCGCGTCACCCTAGTCTTGCTGAACACGAGTGCCAAATCCTCATACTCAGGGGGAATGTGCATTGCGGGCACTTGGTTCGGACTCTCCACCGTGGTCGCCCCAATGGAAACACCTAAACATCGCCCAACACACTGGTCAGACCACTCCTTGAGAGCCCTCTGTTGCCACGAAATGGTGGGGTCATGGGTGATTAACCAAGGAAGCCCCAGCACCACGGGATACGCAGGAGAGTCGATCAGGTACAACTGAATGATCTCCTCATGACCCCCCCTGCGTCTTCATCTTTAGTGGCGCTGTGACCTCCCCTAATCAACCCAGATCCCAACGGGCGGCTATCTAGGGCATGGACAGGGAAGGGTGCATCAACGGGCAGGAGGGGAATCCCTAACTTAATACAACATTTCCGATCAATAAAATTCCCAGCTGCGCCTGAATCGACTAGCGCCTTATGCTGGGAATGAGATGCAACCTGAGGAAATACCACAGGTATACACAAGTGAACAACAGAGAGCTCTGGGTGAGTGGGGCGCCTACTCACCTGGAATGACTCCCCAGTGCGTGACCTGTTGCCCCGACTCCCTGGAGACCCTCCCCAGCACCTAGCCGCAGTGTGTCCTCCACGGCCACAGTTGGTGCAGGGGACGGCCCCCCTCGGGCTCTCTCTCCTCCTCTCTCTAGCTCCAGCACCCCCGAGCTCCATAGGGCTAGGCTCGGAGATGCTGGGGGATGGAATGGACGGCCCCAACTCGGGACGTCCGCGGGTGGCCAGCAGGGTATCCAGACGGATGGACATGTCCACCAGCTGGTCGAAGGATAGAGTGGTGTCCCTGCAGGCCAGCTCTCGTCGAACGTCCTCACATAGGCTACACTGATAGTGGTCGATGAGGGCCCTCTCATTCCACGCCGCTAGAGTCCGGAAATCCAGGGCGAACTCCTGTGTGCTCCTCTTCCCCTGTCGGAGGTGGAACAGACGCTCCCCCGCCGCTTTACCCTCAGGAGGGTGATCGAACACAGCCCTGAAGCAGCGGGAGAACTCCGCGTAGCTGATGGTGGCGGCGTCTATTCCCCTCCATTCGGCGTTGGCCCACTCCAACGCCTTGCCGGAGAGACAGGAGATGAGGGCGGAAACGCTCTCGTATCCCGAGGGCGCCGGGTGTATGGTGGCCAGGTAGAGTTCCACCTGAAGGAGGAACCCCTGACACTCGGCTGCGGTGCCATCATACGCCCTCGGGAGCGAGAGCCGAATCACACTGGACTCCGGAGCTGGTCTGGTGGGGCTGGCCGATGGTGGTTCCCTTTCCCATCGGCGCAGGGTGTTCATCACCTCTTGCATGGCGGAGCCGAGTTGCTGGATCCTGGCGTCCTGGCAGCTGACCCGATCCTCCAGCGACTCGGTCGCCGCCGCTGCTCCTGCTGACTCCATAGTATTGGTGTGTGATTCTGTCACAAGCTGATGTGGATGCGGTGTTGGAGTCAGGCGCAGGACACAGAAGCTCAGTCAAAACGACGTTACTAGTCAACAAGACAAATACAAAATAACAGGCCTCAAAACTGGAGGCGAGCGATTACGCAAACAGTGCGTAAATACACTATCAATACGAGAACAAAATACCAAACATCAATGGACAGGCGGACAATCACACACAACTGCAAACAAAACTAAAGGAAACTTATAGGTGACCTAATCAATACATAACACGAAACAGGTGCACTAACAAGACAAGACCAAACAAACATCGAGACATCAAGCGGTAGTAGCTAGTACTCCGGGGACGACGAACGCCGAAGCCTGCCCGAGCAAGGAGGAGGAGCAGTCTCGGCGGAATTCGTGACAATACTGAACAAAAATATAAACGCAACATGTAATGTGTTGGTCCCATGTTTCAAAATTTCCATATGCACAAAAGCTTATTTCTCTAAAATGTTGTGCACAAATTTGTTTACATCCCTTTTAGTGAGCATTTCTCCTTTGCCAAGCTAATCCATCCACCTGACAGGTGTGGCATATCAAGAAGCTGATTAAACAGTATGATCATTACACAGGTGCACCTTGTGCTGGGGACAATAAAAGGCCACTCTAAAATGTGCAGTTTTGTCACACAACACAATGCCACAGATGTCTCAAGTTTTGAGGGAGCATGCAATTGGCATGCTGACTGCAGGAATGTCCAACAGAGCTGTTGCCAGAGAATTGAATGTTAATTTCTCTACCTTAAGCCGCGACCAACATCGTTTTAGAGAATTTGGCTGTACATTCGACCTGCCTCACAACCGCAGACCACGTGTAACCACGCCAGCCCAGGACCTCCACATACGGAGTGGTGGCGCTGATGAGTATTTCTGTCTGTAATAAAGCCCTGTTGTGGGGAAAAACTCATTCTGATTGGCTGGGCCTGGCTCCCCAGTGGGTGGGCCTATGCCCTCCCAGGCCCACCCATGGCTGCGCCCCTGCCCAGTCATGTGAAATCCATAGATTAGGGCCTAATGAATTTATTTCAATTGACTGATTTCCTTCTATGAACTGTAACTCAGTAAACATTTTGAAATTGTTGCGTGTTGCATTTATATTTTTGTTCAGTATAGGACACCATCAACACCACAGTGTCACGCCCTGGCTCTGGGGACTCTAATATGTTGAGCCAGGGTGTGTAAAGTCTATGTGTTTTGTTCTAGGTTTCACATTCTAGTATTGTTGTTCTATGTTGGCCAGTGTGGTTCTCAATCAGAGGCAACGTGATTCAGCTGTTGCTTGTTGTCTCTGATTGAGAACCATACTTTAGCAGCCTGTTTCCCCACAGAGTTTGTGGGATCTTGTTTCTAGTCTGTTTATGGTAGACCGTGAACTGTCACGTATCGTTTGTTGTTTTGATCGTGTCTCGTAATAAAGAGTATGTTTGCCTGCAACGCTGCGCCTTGGTCCTCATCTGTTCTAGACGATCGTGACAGAAGATCCCACCAGAACTGGACCAAGCAGCCTAGTGAGGAGCAGAGAGGGTGGACTTGGGAACAGTGGAGGAAGAGCTTCGACTGGGTCAAGCCGAATGAGGAGCTGAATGGCGGGAATTGGAAGCAGAAGAGCGAGAGTTGGGCGAGTACTATAGAGGCCTGGCCCACGGGGAAGAGAGACTCCCAGAAAATTTTTAGGGGGGGGCTCACGACGTCGGGGCAGCAGGAGGCCGCGATAGAGCGGCCCAGCGGGTTGGCAGAGGAGGCCGCCAGGTTAGGGGGGCCACTGGTCGAAGAGGGGATGGAAGGTGTAGAGGCACGGCGAGAGGTACTGGTGTGTGTTCCCAGTACGGTCCGGCCTGTTCCTGCCACTCGCACCAAGTCAGTGGTGCGCTTCGTCAGCCCGGCACGGCCCGTTCCTGCTCCCCGCACCAAGTCAGTGGTGCGCTTCGTCAGCCCGGCTCGGCCCGTTCCTGCTCCCCGCACCAAGTCAGTGGTGCACTTCGTCAGCCCGGCACGGCCCGTTCCTGCTCCCTGCACCAAGTCAGTGGTGCGCTTCGTCAGCCCGGTCCGGCCCGCTCCTGCTCCCCGCACCAAGTCAGTGGTGCGTTTCATCAGCCCGGCTCGGCCCGCTCCTGCTCCCCACACCAAGCCAGTGGTGTGCGTCGTCAGTCCGGCACGGCCCGTGCCTGTTCCACCGGTGGCTGGTCCGGCACCGGTCAGATGCTTCATGCCGGAGCTAGAGCAATCCGCTCCACCAGTGTGCAGTCCAGCTCCGGCCAGCGGGGCCAGACCGGACCAGGGGTACTTTGGGGGTTGGAGAGGAGCGGGGATCAGGCCCGGAGCCGGATCCGCCGCCTAGGCGGAGTGCCCACCCGGTCCCTCCCCTGTGGTATTTGGTGGGCGCGGTCGGAGTCCGCGCCTTTAGGGGGGGGTACTGTCACGCCCTGGCTCTGGGGACTCTAATATGTTGAGCCAGGGTGTGTAAAGTCTATGTGTTTTGTTCTAGGTTTCACATTCTAGTATTGTTGTTCTATGTTGGCCAGTGTGGTTCTCAATCAGAGGCAACGTGATTCAGCTGTTGCTTGTTGTCTCTGATTGAGAACCATACTTTAGCAGCCTGTTTCCCCACAGAGTTTGTGGGATCTTGTTTCTAGTCTGTTTATGGTAGACCGTGAACTGTCACGTATCGTTTGTTGTTTTGATCGTGTCTCGTAATAAAGAGTATGTTTGCCTGCAACGCTGCGCCTTGGTCCTCATCTGTTCTAGACGATCGTGACACACAAGCCTTTTTTGGTTTAGGGGTTTGTATTTTGTCATGTAGTTCATTCAGTGTAACTGGAGAATCCAGTGGGTTCTGATAGTCTTTAATAGTTGATTCTAAGATTTGTATTTGATCATGTATATGTTTTTGCTGTTTGTTCTTTGTTATAGATCCAAAAAGATTGGAGAAGTGGTTTACCCATACATCTCCGTTTTGGATAGATAGCTCTTCGTGTTGTTTGTTTAGTGTGTTCCAATTTTCCCAGAAATGGTTAGATTCAATGGATTCTTCAATTACATTGAGCTGATTTCCGATGTGCTGTTCTTTCTTTTTCCGTAGAGTATTTCTGTACTGTTTTATTGTTTCACCATGCTGAAGGCGTAGGCTCAGGTTTTCTGGGTCTCTGTGTTTTTGGTTGGATAGGTTCCTCAATTTCTTTCTTAGGTTTTTGCATTCTTCATCAAACCATTTGTCATTTTTGTTAATTTTCTTAGGTTGTCTGGTTGAAATGTTTAGATTTGATAGGGAAGCTGAGAGGTCAAATATACTGTTTAGGCTTTCTACTGTCTAAACAAGTTTATACCTTCACTATTGCAGTGAAACGTTTCGTCCAGGAAGTTGTTGAAGGCATTGAATTTGTTGTTGGCTAATTGTTTTCTGGTAGATTTCTACACTCTTTCCTTCCATCTATAGCATTTCTTAATATTATTCAGTTCCTTTGGCTTTGATGCCTCATGATTGAGTATTGCTCTGTTCAAGTAGACTGTGATTTTGCTGCGGTCTGATAGGGGTGTCAGTGGGCTGACTGTGAACGCTCTGAAAGACTCTGGGTTGAGGTCGGTGATAAAGTAGTCTACAGTACTGCTGCCAAGAGATGAACTGTAGGTGTACCTACCGTAGGAGTCTCCTTGAAGCCTACCATTGACTATGTACAGACCCAGCGTGCGACAGAGCTGCAGGAGTTGTGACCCGTTTTTGTGGGTTGTTTTGTTGTAGTTGTGCCTAGGGGGGGCATATTGGGGAGGGAAGGCTGTCACCTCCAGGTAGGTGTTTGTCCCTGTGTGTGCTGAGAGTGTCAGGTTCTCGTCCAGTTTTGACGTTTGGTAGCCACAGACTAGTACATGTCCCTGGGTCTGGAAATGATTGGTCTCCCACTCTAGGATTGAGAAGCTGTGTTCATTAACTAACTCCCTGAAAAAAGCCCAATCAAAATCTGTCCGTTTAGGCTAGAGATATCAGTCTGCCGATGTCGCACTTCCGCATCTGCGATGAAAGGTGACAGAGCAGTGTTTGTCAGACCGTGAGACGTCCCGAAAAAAATTCTGGTCTTCTCACAAAAACCATCTGTAGCCTCTGAACAGTTAGTCCTACAAACTGCTATGACCCCTCTATGGAAAGATTAGTGTTCTCCGTTTTGCTCTGTGACCCCTATAAGCGTCTTGGGACTCGTCTGAAGTCGGTACAGCCCATCTGCCAACTTCTGTCTGTAGCGTCCCAACAGTTTGGGCAACACACAAATGTGACCCCTCTGTGGAAAGGTGAGACTCACAAACACGTACGTGTCGCCCACAGGCCTCACAAGACTCATCTGAAGGTCCCCTGGTACCAGTTGAAAAAATGAATGGAAGTGTATATGGAGACTGTTTAGTGCCAAAAATAAGGGGTTAAATACATGTAAAAAAAAAAAATACTAAAAGTTTCCTGATCTTTCTTGTATCTCTCAGATATAGGACAGACACTTCAGAACAAACTTCCTTCTGATTTTGTTGGGGGGGACTATCTGTTGTTCCATGTAGAGAATTTGTTATTCAATGCATTTGTATGGGCTAATAGTAAGGCCAAATAAACATTTTCATAAAACGTTTTTTTAGATATTTTTTTGATGCTTCAAGTGGTCTTAAAATTAAAAAATCAAATAGCAAAATGATCCTTGGTATGACCTTAAGACAATTCCATATAGCTTAGTGTAGGTCCTCTTTGTGTGGATCATCTGGGACGGGGTCTCACAGTTCTGGGAGGGTGTCTCTCTGGTCTGGGCGGGGTGTCCGTTGCTGTGTTGCTCCTGTGTGAGGGGCTGTGGTTGGGGGTGATGTCCTGGCAAAGGTGGGGCCTGCTGCCTTGTAGAGGTGGACTTGGTCGTAAAGGATGTTCAAGTCCACGGTGGAGTGGTAGACGTTAGGTTTTGAGGCACAGTCCCAGGAAATGCTTGCATTCACCCGCTGTATGTTGGCAGTAGTACAGTGGAGAGGACCACTTGTGAGTTAGGGAATAAGGAAGAAGCTTTTTCAATCACTCCCTGGAGTGCTGTGGCCACCCTTTCCTGCTGGACCCTCAGGTCATTTGTCCCTGTGTGAATTATGATGTGGCTGGGGGACCCTAGTCAGTCCTCAGACAGCAGGTCTTGGGCGCGCTTGGTGTTTGGACACCACTTTTATGTTTTGGAAAAAGTTTATTCTCAATCTCTGGCTTTTGTATGTCCTCGTGGGGGTGTCAGGAGAGCTATCCGGGGGGCTGACAGGGGTGGGTGTCAGGAGGGGGAGTCTGCACCTCAACTTTCTCTCTCTCCTCATGCAGTGCTGTTAGCTGGTCTGTGTGTTCCTCTCTCTCTCTCTCCTCCTGTAGTGCTGTTAGCTGGTCTGTGTGTTCCTCTCTCTCTCTCTCCTCCTGCAGTGCTGTTAGCTGGTCTGTGTGTTCCTCTCCTTCCTCCTGCAGTGCTGTTAGCTGGTCTGTGTGTTCCTCTCTCTCTCCTCCTGCAGTGCTGTTAGCTGGTCTGTGTGTTCCTCTCCTTCCTCCTGCAGTGATGTTAGCTGGTCTGTGTGTTCCTCTCTCTCTCTCTCCTCCTGCAGTGCTGTTAGCTGGTCTGTGTGTTCCTCTCTCTCTCTGTCCTCCTGCAGTGCTGTTAGCTGGTCTGTGTGTTCCTCTCTCTCTCTCTCCTCCTGCAGTGCTGTTAGCTGGTCTGTGTGTTCCTCTCTCTCCTCCTTAAGGTCTCTCACCTCAGACCAGTGAGCCGTCTATCTCCAGTGTTAGCCCTTCAGGTCCTGTTGGGAGGGGATGTTGTTGTGCTGGTCTGTTTTGTGGGTCTGTGTTGACTGGAGTGTGTGGACTAGCTCTCTGAGCTCCACCATCTCTCTTTCAATGATGGAGGAGCAGTGCAGCTGTTGGACCTGGTTCTGTTCAGGGGGGGGATGACTCTCCTCGTCTGCAGGGTAGTTTGAAAAGGTGTGATCAGACTCGCTCGGGGTGGGGGAGTCATCACCAAGAGAAAGCTTCTCCTGCCGTGCTCTCTCTTTGATTCTGTGGAAGTCCTTTTGGAAGTGTTTGAAGTTGCCCTTTTGCTAGTTGTTGGTTTGTCAGAAAGTTTGCTGGATAGTCCTTGGCAGTAAGAATCCTTGGTAGTAAGAATCCTTCCAAAATCCTTCTAGGTAATTTAGTCCAAGATCTGGTTGTAGGTTTGGAGCTCTGATTTGGAGTGAAGGTTATGTTGTGAAGGGTAGTATCCTGTAATATGTCCTTTAAAACATAAAAAATAAAGTTTATCTGACTCTAAATATATATTTTTGTAGAGAAATGCTGAAAGATTCAGGAGCTCATCTGCTCATGACCTCTCGCTCTCTCTTTCCTCTCCCTCTCTCCTTCCTCTCTCTCCTTCCTCTCTCTCTCTCTCTCTCTCTTTCCTCTCTCTCTCTCTCTCTCTCTCTCTCTCTCTCTCTCTCTCTCTCTCTCTCTCTCTCTCTCTCTCTCTCTCTCTCTCTCTCTCTCTCTCTCTCTCCTTCTCATCTGCTTGATAAACTCAACTCAGTTGGACTGTGCTGGTTGCCATCTACATGCTCACTCAAGCGAGCCAAATACATTAGAATCCAATTAAGTGAAGTGAAGAGAGCTGCTCAGGCTTGTAGTGCTCAGCCACTGACTTGACAAGGTTGTATATGTGTGTGTGTGTGTGTGTGTGTGCATGTGTTCTAGGCCTAGCCAGGCTTTCGAGGACTGTAATTCATTAGACTAGGTTCATTGCCCAACATACAATGCAGAACACTGGCTGACTGACACCCAGCAACATAAATCAATAAGCCGTTGGGGCAATCGCTATGGACTCCTGCAGACATTGTTCAATTTGGAGGCGGGAGAAACATGCAATCAACAAATCACCAGCTGAACAGAAACATGTGACGCCTAGGGCCTGAGGGATGGTATTTAACGAAAGCTGCGCTCATGTATCTTCCTCATTTTATTGCACTGTAATGAATGAGTGTTTTAACACAGGCAGATGCTGATGTAATGAATGAGTGTTTTAACACAGGCAGATGCTGATGTAATGAATGAGTGTTTTAACACAGGCAGATGCTGGTTGTGTCTTAGTGGTTCAAACAGTCTCATGTCAACACAACGGGTCAGCCATCATTTAAACCGTCGCAGACTGCTTCAATATCAGTGCCGTAATTCACTCTTCAAAATGATGACATTCACATAATTATTACTTCTCGGACGCATTGTGTATGGGTAATTGCCATGTCAATATTTCTTCTTGCCATTATGTAATTTCACCAGTACAGATACACTAGTACTACACTACTAGATACGCTACTAATCCACTATGCTAGAGTTTGGGCTGGGTTCAAAACAGGGTCATCTCACCTAGGCTATACCTACTGGATGGTTCAACACCTGTTCCACAGATCCAGCTCTCCTTTAACCTCTAAAAGTCTAAAACAATTCCATAAACTGACATATGGAATTGTTTTAAGATGGTCAGACCATGGATCATTTAGCTATTTGATTTAGAATTGCATGACCCCTGTAGCTACATCCCAAAAATAATTTTTATAAATATTTGATTAAATACTGAATTTGGTCTTTCTTTAAGTAATCCTGTCCTTATTCTGGCCATTCTTTATGTAGTCCGGTCCTCATTCAAGCCATACTTTATGTAATCTGGTCCTCATTCTGGCCATTCTTTATGTAACACGGTCCTCATTCAGGCCCCGTGTCCTCATTCAAGCCATACTTTTATGTAATCTGGTCCTCATTCTGGCCATTCTTTATGTAACACGGTCCTCATTCAGGCCATTCTTTATGTAATCTGGTCCTCATTCAGGCCATTCTTTATGTAACACGGTCCTCATTCAGGCCCCGTGTCCTCATTCAAGCCATACTTTTATGTAATCTGGTCCTCATTCTGGCCATTCTTTATGTAACACGGTCCTCATTCAGGCCATTCTTTATGTAGTCCGGTCCTCATTCAAGCCATACTTTATGTAATCTGGTCCTCATTCTGGCCATTCTTTATGTAACACGGTCCTCATTCAGGCCCCGTGTCCTCATTCAAGCCATACTTTTATGTAATCTGGTCCTCATTCTGGCCATTCTTTATGTAACACGGTCCTCATTCAGGCCATTCTTTATGTAACACGGTCCTCATTCAGGCCCCGTGTAGCTCAGTTGGTAGAGCATGGCGCTTGCAACGCCAGGGTTGTGGGTTCGTTTCCCACGGGGGGCCAGTATGAAAAAAATGTATTCACTAACTGTAAGTCGCTCTGGATAAGAGCGTCTGCTAAATGACTAATATGTAATAATCCGGTCCTCATTCAGGCCATTCTTTAATCAGTGTAGTATTTCCCTGGGCTGGAAACTCCAACCTGCTTCAGCATAATGATGCCCCTTAGATCAGTTAGGGTGAAGAGCCCTTTGATGGAAAAGACCCTCCTCAACAGATGCAATTTACTACTGCACATAAATCAATGTGGACAAGTAGGGCTAATTTAAACCATTTGATGTCAATTTGGCCTTGACCCCAGCTTCTCCTAATGACTAAATCTGTTAGGAGTATATTACATGGAACAGAATCGCCGCGCCGGCACCCATAACTCGTGGTGCTTCCGATACGGTGGCAAGATTTCCATATTGTGCCTGTCCGGGGTGGTTTGTTTACTAGGCCCTTCAAATGAAATAATGGCTCCGTTATCAATTACCGAGGGCCTTTCAACGCAGCACCAGGTCTGGGTGCAGGCTCGCCACATCCCAAACAGATAAGTAAAGAAGAGGTGTGTGTGTGTGTGTGTGTGTCAAGCAGAGCAGCCCCAGTTTAAATACAAATCATCTCCATATATTGTGTATGTGGTGTCTCTGTCACTCATATGAGACACTATCTTATGTAGAGTACCTTCACCCCTTGCAACCCTGGGCTCTTTAAACTTGTCTCATGTCATTGCATATTATTTAGCCTGTTGCAGTTTTCTTGCTATTATTAGTGTTTTACAGTTTGTTGGCTACCACAGTCAATATTAGATTTCGTAGAAGATCAGACTGTCAACTACAATGTTTGACAAACAATTTTACTGTATTTTCATTCTGCATTTTTTTCCCTGTATGACATCTGTCACCCATTGTAAACTTCAACCTAAGCACTACATGTCTCAGCAACATGGACAGCAGCCATTCAAATAGCTAATACAGCTGATGGATAATGTCAAGAGAGGATACCTGTGCATGGTGTGGGTTTTCATTCCTTCCAATGCTATACAGACATACTTACACCTGTCAATGATATAGACATCAATCAAATATGGTATGCGTCCCAAATGGCATGCTTTTCTCTTTTAATGCACTACTTTTGAGGGCTCTAGTCAAACATAGTGCACGATGTAAGGAATAGGGTGCCATTTGAGACATAACCACAGCCTAATGGAGATAGTACTTGGTAGACCTAGTGCAGACAATTGTGGATTGGCTGGCTATAGTTACTTAAGCTTGCGCTATAGTTGCTTAAGCCTGTGCTATAGTTACTTAAGCCTGTGCTATAGTTACTTAAGCCTGTGCTATAGTTACTTAAGCCTGTGCTATAGTTACTTAAGCATGTGCTATAGTTACTTAAGCATGCGCTATAGTTACTTAAGCTTGCACTATAGTTACTTAAGTTTGCGCTATAGTTACTTAAACCTGTGCTATAGTTACTTAAGCCTGTGCTATAGTTACTTAAGCCTGTGCTATAGTTACTTAAGCCTGTGCTATAGTTACTTAAGCCTGTGCTATAGTTACTTAAGCATGTGCTATAGTTACTTAAGCTTGCACTATAGTTACTTAAGTTTGCGCTATAGTTACTTAAGCCTGTGCTATAGTTACTTAAGCCTGTGCTATAGTTACTTAAGCCTGTGCTATAGTTACTTAAGCTTGCGCTATAGTTACTTAAGCCTGCGCTATATTTACTTAAGCCTGTGCTATAGTTACTTAAGCCTGTGCTATAGTTACTTAAGCCTGTGCTATAGTTACTTAAGCCTGTGCTATAGTTACTTAAGCCTGTGCAATAGTTCAGTACTAGAGTGAGTTAGTATGGGATTGGTGATATTGGAAATCATTTTGTTCTATTTTCCTTCTGAATTATTTCCATTTGTGACACCTGTCATAGTGTCCACTAAATACTGAACTGTTTCTTTTCTGAAACACTGCGTCCTAAATAGCACCCTATTCCCTATGGGCCCTGGTCAAAAGTAGTGCACTATCTAGAGAATAGGGTGCTATTTGGGAGGCTGTGACACAGCCACACTCACTCCAAGACAGTCCCTGACTCCTGGAGTTTGACCTCTCACCCAAGCCTCTTACTGGAGGTCCCTCTGGTCTGGTCTGACTCCAGCTGACAGAGAAAGTTTGCCTGGCAACAGCCATGCCCTCAGGGAACACTGTGCCAATCTTATGGATGAGAAATGCTGAGCAGATGTGATAACTTATCCATTAAAGGGATAGTTGACTCCAAACTATATTTAGTGTTTTTTATCCAAAACGCAACATCCTCAGTTTTTCTCTGTACTGAAAGTGCTCAATCTGGAAAACTTGAAATCTGACATGCAAACATTTTGGGATTGTATTAATAAAATCGACCAAAATACTAAAATATTGTTTTTGAGTCAACTATCCCTAATAGCTTCCATCTGCAGTGCAGAACACAATAAGACAGTCAGACCAGGTGAGATGTGCTCCCCAAAACCAATTCTTAAATTATTGGGTTTCTTTTCAAAGCGTTTCTGAGTAATGTAAAGTCTAATCCCCAAATAGCAGTTTTCCAATAACCTGTCGAGTCATTTCAAAAGTTCGGAATAAAAGTTATTTACGAAATTGGATGGAGAGTGCAATGTTTGCCATTTGGCTATGAAGGGGTCAAAGTATTCCTGTTGCTCTTCCCCGAGGACTGGCCTTTTAATCTGGGCGGAGGAACATGGCTCGCTCCCCCAAAGCTGATCAACAAACATCATAAAATAGCAATAATAACCATCAACAAGAATAATTATGATAATGATAGCTTTCCTCTATTTTGCATGTCGTGGTTGCGGCGGCTGCAGTGGCTAAGTGATTCAAACAAACATCCAATTTGCTGGCAGATTACCCAGGGGGCCATTGGTGGCTGTCTCACCTGCGAGGAGAGGGAGGAAATTCATTAGGCCGTTGGTAAATATTAATTGTGATGGGCTCCCACTGTGCGAAGGGACGTAATTACCTTCATTTCCATGTGATTGTCTCCTGGGGGACCAACCCTCTGACGCAGAGCGAGATGTGCCGCCGCCACCACCTCCACCGCCGCCACCACCTCCACCACCTCCACCAACTCCACCACCACCTCCACCACCTCCACCACCTCCACCACCTCCACCGCCGCCACCACCTCCGCCACCACCTCCACCAACTTCATCGCCGCTGCCACCACCGTCATCACCGCTGCCACCACCTCCACCACCACCGCCTCCACCGCCGCCACCACCTCCACCACCTCCACCACCTCCACCAACTCCATCGCCGCTGCCACCACCGTCATCACCGCTGCCACCACCTCCGCCGCCACCACCTCCACCACCACCACCACCTCCACCACCACCACCACCTCCACCACCTCCACCACCACCACCACCTCCACCACCTGCACCACCTCCACCACCTCCACCACCACCACCACCTCCACCACCTCCACCACCTGCACCACCTCCTCGGCTGCCACCAACTCCACCACCGCCACCACCTCCAGCACCTCCACCACCCGCACCAGGTAGCCAACAGAATTAAATAAAATACAATGTCTTGAAAGGCTGGTCAAATCAATCAAATCAAATCAAATGTTATTTGCCACGTGACGAATACAACAGGTGTAGACTTTACAGTGAAATGCTTACTTACAAGCCCTTAACCAACAATGCAGTTTTAAGAAAATAAAAAAAGTGTTAAGTAAAAAATAATTAAAGCAGTAAAATAAAATAACAGTAAGGAGACTATATACAGGGGGTACCGGTACAGAGTCAATGTGTGGGGGCACCGTTTAGTCGAGGTAATATGTACATGTGGTTAGAGTTGAAGTGACTATGCATAGATAATAAACAGAGTAGCAGCAGCGTAAAGAGGGTGTGTAGTGGGGGGGACAATGCAAATAGTCCAGGTAGCCATTTGATTAGCTGTTCAGGAGTCTTATGTCTTGGGGGTAGAAGCTGTTAAGAAGCCTTTTGGAACTAGACTTAGCGCTCCGGTATCACTTGCCGTGCGGTAGCAGAGAGAATAGTCTATGACTAGGGTGGCTGGAGTCTTTGACAATTTTTAGGGCCTTCCTCTGACACCTCCTGGTATAGAGGTCCTGGATGGCAGGAAGCTTGGCCCCAGTGATGTACTGGGCCGTACGAATTACCCTCTGTAGTGCCTTGCGGTCAGAGGCCGAGCAGTTGCCATACCAGGCGGTGATGCAACCAGTCAGGATGCTCTCAATGGTGCAGCTGTATAACTTTTTGAGGATCTGAGGACCCATGCCAGATCTTATCAGTCCTCTTTTTTTTCCTGTAGTCCACAATAATCTCCTTTGTCTTGAGTTGCGGGAGAGGTTGTTATCCTGGCACCACACGGCCAGGTCTCTGACCTCCTCCCTATAGGCTGTCTCATCGTTGTCGGTGATCAGGCCTACCACTGTTGTGTCATCTGCAAGCTTAATGATGGTGTTGTAGTCGTGCCTGGCCATGCAGTCATGGGTGAACAGGGAGTACAGGAGGGGACTGAGCACACACCCCTGAGGGGCCCCCGTGTTGAGGATCAGCGTGGCAGATGTGTTGTTACCTACCCTTACCACCTGGGGGCGGCCCGTCAGGAAGTCCAGGATCCAGTTGCAGAGGGAGGTGTTTAGTCCCAGGGTCCTTAACTTAGTGATGAGCTTTGACGGCACTATGGTGTTGAACGCTGAGCTGTAGTCAATGAATAGCATTCTCACGTAGGAGTTTCTCTTGTCCAGGTGGAAAGGGCAGTGTGGAGTGCAATAGAGATTGCATCATCTGTGGATCTGTTGGGGCGGTATGCAAATTGGAGTGGGTCTAGGGTTTCTGGGATAATGGTGTTGATGTAAGCCATGACCAGCCTTTCAAAGCACTTCATGGCTACAGACGTGAGTGCTACGGGTCGGTAGTCATTTATGCAGGTTATCTTAGTGTTCTTGGGCACAGGGACTATGGTGGTCTGCTTGAAACATGTTGGTATTACAGACTCAGTCAGGGACATGTTGAAAATGTCAGTGAAGACACTTGCCAGTTGGTCAGCGCATGCTCAGAGTACACGTCCTTGTAATCCGTCTGGCCCTGCGGCCTTGTGAATGTTGACCTGCTTAAAAGTCTTACTCACATCGGCTACGGAGAGCGTGATCACATAGTCGTCCAGAACAGCTGAAGCTCTCATGCATGCTTCAGTGTTGCTTGCCTCGAGGCGAGCGTAGAAGTGGTTTAGCTCGTCTGGTAGGCTCGTGTCACTGGGCAGCTCGCGGCTGTGCTTCCCTTTGTAGTGTGTAATAGTTTGCAAGCCCTGCCACATCCGACGAGCGTCGGAGCCGGTGTAGTACGATTCAATCTTAGTCCTGTATTGACTCTTTGCCTGTTTGATGGTTTGTCGGAGGGCATAGTGGGATTTCTTATAAGCGTCCAGGTTAGAGTCCCGCTCACATTAACACCATCATCCCAGACACCCTGTACCCACTCCAATTTGCATACCGCCCCAACAGATCCACAGATGATGCAATCTCTATTGCACTCCACATTGCCCTCACCCACCTGGACAAAAGGAATACCTATGTAAGAATGCTGTTCATTGACTACAGCTCAGCATTCAACACCATAGTCCTCTCCAAGCTCATCACCAAGGTCAGGACCCTGGGACTGAACACCTCCATCTGAAACTGAATCCTGGACTTCCTGACGGGCCGCCCCCAGGTGGTGATGGTAGGCAACAACACATCTGCCACGCTGACCATCAACACGGGGGGCCCACAGGGGTGTGTGCTTAGTCCCCTCCTGTACTCCCTGTTCACCCACGACTGCGTGGCCACGCACGACTCCAATACCATCATAAAGTTTGCTTACGATACGACGAGGCTATTGCAGTCAATTGAAAAACATTCTAACAGTATTTCGGATTGTCTTCTCAACTCACCATCACATACCTCTATCAGTATGAAAACTCTTTCCAACACTCCCCCTCGATAACCACCAAGCCTCAGTGTGAAATAGAACATTGCCATGCTCTGATTTCTACATAGTTTTGCGAACAGGTGTGCACACAATGGATGTGGTTTGATGTATACTTAACAAAAATATATAAACGCAACATGTAAAGTGTTTCATGAGCTGAAATAAAAGATCCCAGAAATCTTCCATACGCACAAAAAGCTTATTTCTCTCAAATGTTGTGCACAAATGTGTTTACATCCCTGTTAGTGAGCATTTCTGCTTTGCCAAGATAATCCATCCACCCGACAGGTGTGGTATATCAAGAAGCTGATTAAAAAGCATGATCATTACACAGGTGCACCTTGTGCTGGGGACAATAAAATGCCACCAAAATGTGCAGTTTTGTCACACAACACAATGCCACAAATGTCTCAAGTTTTGAGGGAGCTGTTGCCAGACAATTACATGTGAATTTCTCTACCATAAGCCGCCTCCGTCGTTTTATAGAATATGGCAGTACGTCCAACCGGCCTCACAACCGCAGACCACGTGTAACCACGCCAACCCAGGAACTCCACATCTGGCTTCTTTACCTGCGGGGTCGTCTGAGACCAGCCACCTGGACAGCTGATGAAACTGAGGAGTATTTATGTCTGTAATAAAGCCCCTTTGTGGGGGGGGGAAAAACCTCATTCTGATTGGCTGGGCCTGGCTCCCCAGTGGATGGGCCTATGCCCACCCATGGCTGCGCCCCTGCCCAGTCACGTGGTCCTCTGTAGCTCAGCTGGTAGAGCACGGCGCTTTGAACGCCAAGGTAGTGGGTTCGATCCCCGGGACCACCCATACACAAAAATTTATGCACGCATGACTGTAAGTCGCTTTGGATAAAAGCGTCTGCTAAATGGCTTATTATTATTATTATTATTATATTATATTATTATGTGAAATCCATAGATCAAGGCCTAATTAATTAATTTCAATTGATTGATTTCCTTATATGAACTGTAACTCAGTAAAATCATTGAAATGTTTGCATGTTGCATTTATATTTTTGTTCAGTATAGTTTACAATCGAAGTTACCTGCTGCAGTATATCTCATAGTTCTGTGCTCAGCTGTCACGCCCTGGCTCTGGGGACTCTAGTATGTTGAGCCAGGGTGTGAGTTTTCATTTGTGTTCGTTCTAGTATTGTGTTTCTATGTTGGCCAGTGTGGTTCTCAATCAGAGGCAAAGTGAATCAGCTGTTGCTTGTTGTCTCTGATTGGGAACCATACTTAGTCAGCCTGTTTCCCACAGTATGGTGTGGGATCTTGTTCCTTTTGGTTTGTGTTTGTACCGTAGGACTTCACGTATCGTTTGTTGTTTTGTTCGTGTAATATTAATAAAAAGCATGTTCACCTTCCACGCTGCGCCTTGGTCCTCCTCTGTATACGACGATCGTGACATCAGCTCTTTTGCCGACAGTTGCTCTCGTTGTATCATACAATGAGTCCATATGGCAGAGGGAGACACATTCATAACTAGAGTGCAGAGGCCTGCCCGCCGTGGATGGAGGCCCATCTGTGCCAAAGCCCACCATTCGATCGCATGGAATCTGTTTTTCGTCAATATAGCGTCGCAGCACGCTGAACATCCCCTGTGCTGTTTCACACTCGGGAATCGTGAGACAGAAAAATAGGTCCTTGTGAATAGCATCCCCCGACATGTATAGCGAAAAAACAAGTCAATGCATGGGCACAGCAGTGATTTTAGCATGTAAATCATGGTGGGGCAAACTAAAAAACATATCATTTTTATGCATGCCAGCAAAGCCACTACACAACACAACACAACACTAAACAATACATTAATTGCACTATAACGGTGACAAACGGTGCCCACAGCAGAGTCTCAACAGCAGTCCCAACACCTTAGCCAGGTGTAGCAGTGGTATCAACGGAACCTTGTCTGGCAACGAAACAGTTCTTTCAGCCTCATTTACTGCCTTAAAAAAAGAAACATAGCTGATATGGCTGACTTGCTTAAACAAATGTGGTTTCTAATGTCAATTGAGATGTACAAACTATGGCATAAGGGGACAACGAGCGGATAAGAGGCAATCCGTAATTTCGATTTAAGACATTAATGAGCGAGCTAGGATTGACGTAGTCAATATAACTTCGTTCAGCACTTTTGAAATGTACAGCGACAGAATTCAGAACATGGGCCGTTCTTACAGTGTTCTCCCTGTACACCAAGTCAGAACCGTAGGATAAATAAAGGGGGCATATAAGCAGACAATGAAAGCTCTTACAATATTCGATGATTACATTTCTATAAAACAGGCTATAGTCTACATGTGCACCACCAAGTCAGAACAGTAGGCTAAATTATGAGGGCAAAAGGGACCAAATTATTAGGGTGAGGCACATGGGCTACTAACAGCTTACTACACAACATACACTTAGTATTACTTTCTTAGCTACTGTATACATATCTCCCTGGCATATTACATCATTTATGCAGCAGCATACAATCAACTTTTGGACTCACCTTGTTGTGCTGTGCTCACTTGAACAGGTAGGTGGCGCGCCGGTCCTTCGTGGGCACCTTTTTGTCATCAAAGTCTGGCATTCTCTGGATTTATGGTGCTTTCATGACAACTGGGATCTCGGAAAAAAAACAAGGTCGAATCATGATGACGTCAGTGATCTTCAGGTCGGAGATCTAGAAGTTCCCGACTTGCAATTCAGAGTTGGATGACCGCTCAATACGTATTTTCCCAGTCAGAGCTCGTTTTTTTCAGAGTTCCCAGTTGTCTTGAACTCACTGAAGTCTGAGATTTCTCAGTTCTGAGTTTCCAGTTGTTTTGAGCGTGGCAGAAGTCATGTTGAATGTCTATCCTTTTAAGCCTGGAAAAAAGACTTGAGTGTGCAAAGCTGTCATCTCAAATATAAAATATATTTTGATTTGTTTAACACTTTTTTGGTTACTACATGATTCCATATGTGTTATTTCATAGTTTTGATTTCTTCACTATTATTCTACAATGTAAAAAATAGTAAAAAATTAAGAAAAACCCTTGAATGTGTAGGTATGTCCATACTTTTGACTGGTAGTGTATATATATATTTAATAGCTAAACAGGTGGGGCTCACAACACTGCATTGGCATCTCGGCCCTCACAGCTAACGTCCATCTGGAGAGCATAAGCTGGGGAGTTTTTGAGTCGTTCAGTCAGAGCTTCCTCTTGATTGCTAGCAATAGCATAAATTCTTAGTTTCACAGTGTTATCTAACAAAGACATTGATGTGAGTTTCTGTGCTTCTGCCTCCCTACATATTGTTTTCACCATATCAATTGCGGCCGGTAATATCAGTCTGCAATAGTGTGTGGTTTCATAGAGTAGTAGGCTTAGCCATTCACCGTGGTAATGATTCAAGTGCAACGGTCAAGCGTGGCCGTTTCCCATGATCAAAGGGCGCTCTCTGGTTGAATTGTATCATTTTAGATAGGAATCATTTTCATTTAGATTTTTAAGGTTAACCCCTTTACAATGATTTTGAGATACAAAGACGATTTTATAATATATGTTTGTGTGTGTATGTGTGTGTGTGTATTAATTACACACACAGTGCATTCGGAAAGTATTCAGACCCCTTCACTTTTTCCACATTTTGTTACGTTACAGCCTTATTCTAAAATGGATTAAATTAAAACATTTCCTCATCAATCTACACACAATACCCCATAATAACAAAGTGAAAACAGGTTTTTAGAATTTTTGACAAAATAATAAAATAAATAAATAGGTACATTATTTACATCAGAATTCAGACCTTTTGCTATGAGACTCGAAATTGAGCTCAGGTGCATCCTGTTTCCATTGATCATCCTTCAGATGTTTCTACAACTTGATTGGAGTCCACCTGTGGTAAATTCAATTGATTTGGAAAGGCACACACCTGTCTATATAAGGTCCCACTGTTGACAGGGCATGTCAGAGCAAAAACCAAGCCATGAGGTTGTAGGAACTGTCCGTAGAGCTCCGAGACAGGATTGTGTCGAGGCACAGATCTGGGAAAGGGTACCAAAATAATTCTGCAGCATTGAAGGTCCCCAAGAACACAGTGGCCTGCATCATTTTTAAATGGAAGAAGTTTGGAACCACCAAGACTCTTCCTAGAGCTGGCCGCCCGGCCAAACTGAGCAGTCAGGGGAGAAAGGCCTTGGTCAGGGAGGTGACCAAGAACCCAATGGTCACTTTGACAGAGTTCCAGAGTTCCTCCGTGGGGATGGGAGAACCTTCCAGAAGGACAATCATCTCTGCAGCACTTCACCAATCAGGCCTTTATCGTAGAGTGGCCAGACGGAAGCTACGCCTCAGTAAAAGGCACATGACAGCCCACTTGGAGTTTGCCAAAAGGCACCTAAAGGACTCTTAGACCATGAGAAACAAGATTCTGTGGTCTGATGAAACCAAGATTGAACTCTTTGGCCTGAATGCCAAGCGTCACTTCTGGAGGAAACCTGGCATCATCCCTACGGTGAAGCATGGAGGTGGCAGCATCATAGTGTGGGGATGTTTTTCAGCGGCAGGAACTGGGAGACTAGTCAGGATCGAGGGAAAGATGAACAGAGCAAAGAACAGAGCCCTCACGACCTCAGACTGGGGTGAAGGTTCAACTTCCAACAGGACAACGACCCTAAGCACACAGCCAAGATAACGCAGTAGTGGCTTCGGGACAAGTCTCTGAATGTCCTGGAGTGGCCCAGCCAGAGCCCGGACTTGAACCCGACCTAACATCTCTGGAGAGACCTGAAAATAGCTGTGCAGCGACGCTCCCCATCCAACCTGACAGAACTTGAGAGGACCTGCAGAGAAGAATGGGAGAAACTCCCCAAATACAGGTGTGCCAAGCTTGTAGCGTCATACCCAAGACGACTCAAGGCTGTAATCGCTGCCAAAGGTGCTTCAACAAAGGGTCTGAATAAAGGGTCTGAATACTTATGTAAATGTCATATTTCCGTTTTTTATTTTTAAGCGAAACATTCTAAAAACCTGTGTTTGTTTTGTCATTATGGGGTATTGTGTGTAGATTGATGAAGAAATGTGGAAAAAGTCAAGGGGTCTGAATACTTTCAGTGTGTGTGTGTGTGTGTATGTATGTATGTTTGTATGTATGTATGTATAATATAAAAATGATATTTTTTTCAGGATTTGGGAAATTCTCCCGCAACCCCATTTTCATATCAGGCTCGACCCCTAGTTTGGGAACCGCTGTTCTAGGGGGGTACCATAAACCTGCCTCTCAAACCTGTGTGACCTGTGCCCTGATAGGTTGCTAGGGAGGTTACTAGGGGGCCGGACATCAATACTGTCACTCTCCCTCAAGCAGTGGCAGAGAGCAACGTCTCCGCCCATCAACAACTGGACTCAATAACATCTTTCTGGACTGGTGGGATGGTGTGCATGTGCAAAGTGTGTTGTGTGACATTTGTATACTGTTCGTCATAGTCAGTTGTTACTATGGTTGCCTTGTATCGCTGTGTTGTCATATGTGCTGGTGGCATATACATGTTCATCCTACCCTGGTTAATAGCCTTGTCGCTCTACTTGTGCTATCAGGTGTAGTGTTCAGTGGATTCATTACCTCTGTTTCTCCTGTTTCCACTACCATTCCCCATGTTCATCCCCATGTTTATCCCCATGTTCATCCCCATGTGCCTCCTCTTTCATATATCTTAAAATAATATTTTGGTAATGAGTCCCTTTATCTACTTCCCCAGAGTCAGATGAACTTGTGGATACCATTTTTATGTCTCTGTGTCCAGTATGAAGGAAATTAGAACTAATTTTGTGAGCCAATGCTAACTAGCCTTAGCGCAATGACTGGAAGCCTATGGGTATCTACTAGCATGCTTGACCATTTTTGGCACTAACTCTCTTGCACTGACTCTATGCACACATACTGGACTATATATTATCGAAAAACAGGACATCTTAAGGTTTCTAGTGAGCATAAGGTTACGAATGAACCGTCAAAATGTTGTTAAATCGTGGCCTGCGGTGGTCTAGCGGTTACTGTTATACACCCGGCCCGCCACAGGAGTCGCTAGAGGACATCCCAGCCGGCCAAACCCTCCCCTAACCCAGACGACGCTGGACCAATTGTGCGCCGCCTCATGGTTCTCCTGGTCACAGCCGGCTGCGACAAAGCTCAGGTTCAAACCCGGGTCTGTAGTGACGCCTCAAGCACTGCAATGCCTTAGACCGCTGCGCCACTCGGGAGGCCCAGACTAAGTTGTTCTGATGACAATATCAACCAGAGGGAGAACATAGACTGAGGTGTGTTCAGTTCGCTTGAACTTTTGCTACATTGCAGAACGGTTGGTACTAAACGACACGTTTCCCCAAAAAGTTATTGTACATTCTTGAACAGACTTTGAGGTATGTTTGCTCACATTTGGTGGGTGTGGCGAGGTGTGGCTTGAAGCAATGAGTGACGTATTTAAAGGGCAGCAGCCATGCTGACAGCGTTTTACAACCCACAACCCAACCCTTCCACGTTTATTCAACTGGTCGTTCAGTTTCCATTCAATTGAACGTTCCAGAACATAAAAACGTACTGAACGCAGCCCTGGTTGCAAGCAGGACTAAGGTAACACCGACATCATATTTTTAGGGAGTGGTAATGAGGTGACCAATAATGGGTGCAATTGTGCGGGTGAATTTAGCGTGAATTGATGGTTTAAGGAGACATCAGCTGGTGATAATCTAGTGCCATTGGTTGCAATAAGCCCCCTTGTTATTTTTGATTATATTCCAATATATTCTGAAGGTTAGCCGTTAGCATGTCACATCATGAAAGGGGCGAAACCTGACATTAGGCTACAGTGTATTCCCGGCTGAGATGATGAGCTGATTTGGGCCATCAGTTGATTGACAGATGTAGGCCTACTGTTGAAAGATAAACTTTCCTCCTGTGTATGCTCACCCACGTTTTAATAGTTAGGCTACGTTTAATTTGTCAATATACACATGTAGTCATGGTCTCTGGTGAGGATGGCCCTTACAGTAGGTGTGTTATTTCCATTGCTGAGCTGTTATGCGCTAGTAGCATAGGACTACTGTACTTTCAGTTTGATGCCGGCATTTTAAGTCATCCTTGTTGTGGATTAAAAGCGTGTATTGGGTGGCTTTAATATTTCATTTCGTAAAGCTGTTTATGCATTTGAACCTATCCAAGGACCCTTTAGTTGAGCTAGACACTTTTCTTTGTATAAATTATCAGACTATTCGTTTTTACTTCTTCAAGACATTGAAATAAATGCAATTAACTTGTGGGCCTAATGTAGGCTTAAGGCCTATATATCCAAATTAATTGAAAGATTAACGATCCGATGGTGGAACTCCTACACTCATTCAGTGCGTGAATCTAAGTGAAAGGGCAAACTTGAGGCTTAAAAGTCCTCTGAAGTTTTTAATTTCCACCTCAAAATCTCAACCACGATCCTCTCTGAACTCAACCACAATCCTCTCTGAACTCAACCACGATCCTCTCTGAACTCAAACACAATCCTCTCTGAACTAAACCACAATCCTCTCTGAACTCAACCACAATCCTCTATGAACTCAACCACAATCCTCTCTGAACTCAACCACAATCCTCTCTGAACTCAACCACGATCCTCTCTGAACTCAACCACAATCCTCTCTGAACTCAACCACAATCCTCTCTGAACTCAACCACAATCCTCTCTGAACTCAACCACGATCCTCTCTGAACTCAACTACAATCCTCTCTGAATTCAACCACAATCCTCTCTGAACTCAACCACGATCCTCTCTGAACTCAACCACAATCCTCTCTAAACTCAACCACGATCCTCTCTGAACTCAACCACGATCCTCTCTGAACTCAACTACAATCCTCTCTGAATTCAACCACAATCCTCTCTGAACTCAACCACGATCCTCTCTGAACTCAACCACAATCCTCTCTAAACTCAACCACGATCCTCTCTGAACTCAACCACAATCCTCTCTGAACTCAACCACAATCCTCTCTGAACTCAACCACAATCCTCTCTGAACTCAACCACGATCCTCTCTGAACTCAACCACGATCCTCTCTGAACTCAACCACGATCCTCTCTGAACTCAACCACAATCCTCTCTGAACTCAACCACAATCCTCTCTGAACTCAACCACAATTCTCTCTGAACTCAACCACAATCCTCTCTGAACTCAACCACAATCCTCTCTGAACTCAACCACAATCCTCTCTGAACTCAACCACAATCCTCTCTGAACTCAACCACAATCCTCTCTGAACTCAACCACGATCCTCTCTGAACTCAACCACGATCCTCTCTGAACTCAACTACAATCCTCTCTGAACTCAACCACAATCCTCTCTGAACTCAACCACAATCATCTCTGAACTCAACCATGATCCTCTCTGAACTCAACCACAATCCTCTATGAACTCAACCACAATCCTCTCTGAACTCAACCACAATCCTCTCTGAACTCAACCACGATCCTCTCTGAACTCAACCACAATCCTCTCTGAACTCAACCACAATCCTCTCTGAACTCAACCACAATCCTCTCTGAACTCAACCACGATCCTCTCTGAACTCAACTACAATCCTCTCTGAATTCAACCACAATCCTCTCTGAACTCAACCACGATCCTCTCTGAACTCAACCACAATCCTCTCTAAACTCAACCACGATCCTCTCTGAACTCAACCACGATCCTCTCTGAACTCAACTACAATCCTCTCTGAATTCAACCACAATCCTCTCTGAACTCAACCACGATCCTCTCTGAACTCAACCACAATCCTCTCTAAACTCAACCACGATCCTCTCTGAACTCAACCACAATCCTCTCTGAACTCAACCACAATCCTCTCTGAACTCAACCACAATCCTCTCTGAACTCAACCACGATCCTCTCTGAACTCAACCACGATCCTCTCTGAACTCAACCACAATCCTCTCTGAACTCAACCACAATCCTCTCTGAACTCAACCACAATCCTCTCTGAACTCAATCACAATTCTCTCTGAACTCAACCACAATCCTCTCTGAACTCAACCACAATCCTCTCTGAACTCAACCACAATCCTCTCTGAACTCAACCACAATCCTCTCTGAACTCAACCACAATCCTCTCTGAACTCAACCACGATCCTCTCTGAACTCAACCACGATCCTCTCTGAACTCAACTACAATCCTCTCTGAACTCAACCACAATCCTCTCTGAACTCAACCACAATCATCTCTGAACTCAACCATGATCCTCTCTGAACTCAACCACGATCCTCTCTGAACTCAACCACGATCCTCTCTGAACTCAACCACGATCCTCTCTGAACTCAACCACGATCCTCTCTGAACTCAACCACAATCCTCTCTGAACTCAACCACAATCCTCTCTGAACTCAACCACAATCCTCTCTGAACTCAACCACAATCCTCTCTGAACTCAACCACGATCCTCTCTGAACTCAACCACGACCCTCTCTGAACTCAACCACAATCATCTCTGAACTCAACCACAATCCTCTCTGAACTCAACCACGATCCTCTCTGAACTCAACCACAACCCTCTCTGAACTCAACCACAACCCTCTCTGAACTCAACCACAATCCTCTCTGAACTCAACCACAATCCTCTCTGAACTCAACCACAATCCTCTCTGAACTCAACCACAATCCTCTCTGAACTCAACCACGATCCTCTCTGAACTCAACCACGATCCTCTCTGAACTCAACCACGATCCTCTCTGAACTCAACCACGACCCTCTCTGAACTCAACCACAATCCTCTCTGAACTCAACCACAATCCTCTCTGAACTCAACCACAACCCTCTCTGAACTCAACCACAATCCTCTCTGAACTCAACCACAACCCTCTCTGAACTCAACCACGACCCTCTCTGAACTCAACCACAACCCTCTCTGAACTCAACCACAATCCTCTCTGAACTCAACCACAATCCTCTCTGAACTCAACCATAATCCTCTCTGAGCTCAACCACAATCCTCTCTGAACTCAACCACAATCCTCTCTGAACTCAACCACAATCCTCTCTGAACTCAACCACAATCCTCTCTGAACTCAACCACAATCCTCTCTGAACTCAACCACAATCCTCTCTGAACTCAACCACAATCCTCTCTGAACTCAACCACAATCCTCTCTGAACTCAACCACAACCCTCTCTGAACTCAACCACAATCCTCTCTGAACTCAACCACAATCCTCTCTGAACTCAACCACAATACTCCCTGAACTCAACCACGATCCTCTCTGAACTCAACCACGATCCTCTCTGAACTCAACCACAATCCTCTCTGAACTCAACCACAATCCTCTCTGAACTCAACCACGATCCTCTCTGAACTCAACCACAATCCTCTCTGAACTCAACCACGATCCTCTCTGAACTCAACCACAATCCTCTCTGAACTCAACCACGATCCTCTCTGAACTCAACCACGACCCTCTCTGAACTCAACCACAATCCTCTCTGAACTCAACCACAATCCTCTCTGAACTCAACCACAACCCTCTCTGAACTCAACCACAACCCTCTCTGAACTCAACCACAACCCTCTCTGAACTCAACCACAACCCTCTCTGAACTCAACCACAATCCTCTCTGAACTCAACCACAATCCTCTCTGAACTCAACCACAATCCTCTCTGAACTCAACCACAATCCTCTCTGAACTCAACCACGATCCTCTCTGAACTCAACCACGACCCTCTCTGAACTCAACCACGATCCTCTCTGAACTCAACCACAATCCTCTCTGAACTCAACCACAACCCTCTCTGAACTCAACCACGATCCTCTCTGAACTCAACCACGATCCTCTCTGAACTCAACCACGATCCTCTCTGAACTCAACCACGATCCTCTCTGAACTCAACCACGATCCTCTCTGAACTCAACCACGATCCTCTCTGAACTCAACCACAATCCTCTCTGAACTCAACCACGATCCTCTCTGAACTCAACCACGATCCTCTCTGAACTCAACCACGATCCTCTCTGAACTCAACCACGATCCTCTCTGAACTCAACCACGATCCTCTCTGAACTCAACCACGATCCTCTCTGAACTCAACCACAATCCTCTCTGAACTCAACCACGATCCTCTCTGAACTCAACCACGATCCTCTCTGAACTCAACCACAACCCTCTCTGAACTCAACCACAACCCTCTCTGAACTCAACCACAATCCTCTCTGAACTCAACCACGATCCTCTCTGAACTCAACCACGATCCTCTCTGAACTCAACCACGATCCTCTCTGAACTCAACCACGATCCTCTCTGAACTCAACCACGACCCTCTCTGAACTCAACCACGATCCTCTCTGAACTCAACCACGATCCTCTCTGAACTCAACCACGACCCTCTCTGAACCCCCCTCTCAACACATGCCCTACACTGTTGTCTATGAATGGCTGTGTCCCAAATGTCACCTTATTTCCTTTATAGTGCACTATGTTTTTGCAGTCATGTAGGGAATAGGGTGTAATTTTGGACCCAGGTATACTGGAGGTGAAACAGAATGGCTGCCGGGCTAAACCGTGGATAACCGCTACAACCAGCACCTCCCCCAGCTCCTACAGGGGAGGTCTATAGAAGAGAGAGAGACACAATTATGCCCTTCTCTGAAAAGCCTTTTCTTTTGTTTTCATGTCTTATTTTCACCACCTTCCAAACACAGCTCTGTTGGGCATGCTGAGAATACCAATGTGATATCCTGAGTTAAGTCCCCCGAGGGAAGTATAGACACACACAAACAAAAACAGCACACACAGACACACACGCACGCACGCACGCACACGCACACGCACACGCACACACACACACACACACACACAGGAGTGAGAGATAGGCTGGGGGAGGGTTTTGGGAAAATGAGATGACAACGTTTAATGGATAATTGTGCCCTCTCTCCTCCTCCGTCCTTTCTTACAAAGCCTTAGACCCATCCTCTCAGTTTTCTCTTGATCAGGAAAGCACCAGTCAGGAAGCGTCTTGCCCAATGAGGCGAAGGCTCTATCTTACAATTCCCTCCTCTCCTTGTTCCCTTTCCTTAATGTGCACTGATTGAAAGATGGGAAAACACTATAATGAAATCTCGTAATTAGTCTGGCTTTCACCTGGGGTTTCTTATTGGGACAAATAAATGTAGGTAGGTCCCTCTCCGTTCTGGCCTGTGTCTGCTTCCGTTTGGTTCCCGGTGAATACACCCCAGGTCAGTTCTTTCAGATCAGTAAAAGATTGGAGACGAGGATAGGACAGGCTATTTAGACAATTGACAAAGAGCCCTGCTTCTACTTGGAATGATACACCTCTCATTAAAAGAGGTCTCTGACTGAGTCGGACCGTTCACAACACTGCTGATATGACTGTCTCCAGACCGAGTCGGACAGGCCCGTTCACAACACTGCTGATATGACTGTCTCCAGACCGAGTCGGACAGGCCCGTTCGCAACACTGCTGATATGACTGTCTCCAGACCGAGTCGGACAGGCCCGTTCACAACACTGCTGATATGACTGTCTCCAGACCGAGTCGGACAGGCCCGTTCACAACACTGCTGATATGACTGTCTCCAGACCGAGTCGGACAGGCCCGTTCACAACACTGCTGATATGACTGTCTCCAGACCGAGTCGGACAGGCCCGTTCACAACACTGCTGATATGACTGTCTCCAGACCGAGTCGGACAGGCCCGTTCACAACACTGCTGATATGACTGTCTCCAGACCGAGTCGGACAGGCCCGTTCACAACACTGCTGATATGACTGTCTCCAGACCGAGTCGGACAGGCCCGTTCACAACACTGCTGATATGACTGTCTCCAGACCGAGTCGGACAGGCCCGTTCGCAACACTGCTGATATGACTGTCTCCAGACCGAGTCGGACAGGCCCGTTCGCAACACTGCTGATATGACTGTCTCCAGACCGAGTCGGACAGGCCCGTTCACAACACTGCTGATATGACTGTCTCCAGACCGAGTCGGACAGGCCCGTTCACAACACTGCTGATATGACTGTCTCCAGACCGAGTCGGACAGGCCCGTTCACAACACTGCTGATGAGACTAATTATTACTGTGCCTTTCCTGATAGTGACTGGATGTTACATCTGGCTACATTTAAAAGTACTGTTATCATATTCATAAAGCGTCTCAGAGTATAGAATTGCTGATCTAAGATCAGTTTAGACTTTGAGATCATAATGAATATGATTACATGAACAGCGGGGACCTGATCCTAGATCAGCACACCTACTCTGAGATTCTTGATACATACGGCCCCTGACGCTTGTCCCTGATGCACATCGAAGTGTTATTTTTTTTTATAAAGGCCAAGTTAGGGCAGAAAGAATTGTATCTCTCGAAAGCAATTTTGTTGAAATGACCAAAGATTGGTTGGCATTGCGGGTACGAACGACTGGAGTGGAAATAGTTTGATGTTCTGAACCGCAATTTCAGCACTGCATATTTCAGCAGCAGGGACAGCAACCGTTCACACAGCCAATCAAAGCAGATGGGAAAGTCATGGGGAGCATACGTGAGGCTTGTAAATGTAACAGTGAGTGACTCAGGTATGATGAAAACACTGGTGGAAGGTTCCCCACTGGCTCTGTCTGAACTGGAGTGCTTTGACAGTAAGCCAAGTGTTTTTATTGGTATTGGATGGCCAACAAGAGGTGCATAATCAAAAGGGAGAGGAAAAATAGTTGTGGGGAAAAAAAGCTCATACGAGTGTTTCAGAAAATGTCCAAATGTTTAGACAGATTGCTCTGCTGTGTGCTAATTATTGTCTGAATAGATGACACTGTGTGCACAATAAAGGGAAAAAAACAGCAGTGTTTGCACAGCTACACACACACACACACACACTTTCTCCTACCTTCTCTCTATTCACTGTCACTCTGTCTGTCTTTCTCTCTCTCTCTCTCACACTGACACTCTTCCACCTTCTGTTTGTGAAAGGTTGGTATCGGGATGCTGGAGATACCTTGTGGTATCCTCCCATCTGATATTCATAAGGTGGCTCATACATATACGCACCCTCATTACCTCCTTTATGCGAGGAATAACAGCTGAAAGGTGCTTCGTGTTTGGCAAACCTACGGGGAAAACAAATGTCACTCTCCTTTCTTTGGCTGTTCTCTGAAGAGTGGGTGTGTGTGTGTGTATATATATTAAGGTGCACAACCACCTCAATTTGTCTCCCTGAAAACACCACCATAATGACACATAACGGCAGATGGCATCTCAAAGAAAGAATCGTTCTTTACCTCACAAGATCAATCACTCTCACCCTTTTCACACCATCACGCTGATTCAATCCAAACTCTGCTGGCTCTGTCTTTTGTGATGTCACGAGAGGCTGTGTCCTGGAGGGACGTTACATCCCCCTGAGATGGCTGCAAACCCAGACAGCTATGGCTCCATCTGCTGGTATGGTCGGGAACTCCAACCCTCTATGGCCAATCTTCCCACGCAGCTGAAACCAATCAGGAGCTGGTGAGCTGAAGGTTTGTTGAAGGGAAGAGACACGGTCTCCAGGCTGGGCTCTCTGGAGGACAAGAGTGCTGCACGTCCACTTCCATGAGGAATATAAGGATTTGGAGATACTTACCTTTGGGAAATACTCACCTTTGGATATATGCACCTGTGGAAATACGTGTGGGACATTTGGAAGGACGTTTTGCTGGGTTGGCCACTAGCTGCAACGTGGAATACAGTAGGGCTGGGGAAAAGTTATTTGAGCGAGGGAGAGTTATGATTTTGGATGTGGAAGAGACATCCCTGAACTGTTAACCCTTAAGAGCCACCAGAGAACAGAATTGTGTTATAATTTCGTTAGTTTCCCAAGACCTTTAATAAAATCCTTGTTTTGGTTGAACCTGGTCTCCTTGCACTACTTGAGCAATCCCGCTGAAAGCTGTGTAGCCTCTCGTGACATCACAGATGGTGGAGAATACGGGCACGCTCAAGCGTTAATAGTGCATGTCAGAGGAGGATACCGAAGGTTTGATCACCCAGTTTTCCAAGTTGGCCGTAGGCTCCCCCGCCGACTGAAATGGAGGACATATTGAAAGCCCTTGTTGCTGGCCAGCAAGCCCAGATGCAAGCAAACGTGGCTCTCTTGGAGGAGCAAAAGAAAGCCAACCTTCTGAAGGCAGAGGAATTGCAGTTGCAGAGACAGAGGGTGGTCCAAAATACCCGCCCAATAAAGGCAAGTGACTTTATATCTAAGATGGGAGCTACCGATGACATTGAGGCATACCTGCATGCATTTGAGGCCACGGCCACTAGGGAAGCCTGGCCCAAGCAACAGTGGGTTGGTCTGTTAGCCCCCTTTCTAACCGGGGGTTAGTATATCAGATAGTCAAGAAAAATGAGGAAGTGCATGAACAGCTCCTCGTGCCACAGCCCTATCGGGCCACAGTACTCAACCTAGCCCACACACACCCGCTAGGGGCCCACTTGGGGGTAGAGAAGACTAAGGAAAGAATCATGCAACGTTTCTTTTGGCCAGGAGTACACAAAGAGATAGAGAACTACTGCCGTAGTTGCCCTGAGTGTCAGCAGGTTGCGCCAAAGCCCACATATAGAAACCCGCTCATTCCCTTGCCCATTATCGAAACTCCTTTTGAGAGGATTGGATTAGACATAGTCGGGCCCTTACCGAAAAGTGCCAGGGGACATCAATACATTCTGGTCATTCTGGACTATGCGTCCCGGTACCCGGAGGCCATTCCGCTGAGGAAGGCTACATCCAGACAAATCGCCAAGGAGCTGTTCCGTCTCTCAACTAGTCTGGGAATCCCAAAAGAGATATTGACGGACCAAGGGACTCCATTCATGTCCAGGGTGATGAAAGAACTCTGTGCTTTACTGAAAATCAAACAGCTGAGAACCTCGGTCTACCACCCCCAGACAGATGGCCTAGTCGAACGTTTTAACAAAACACTAAAATCCATGCTGCGGAAAGCGGTAGGGGAAGATGGGCGCAACTGGGATCAGCTGTTACCATACATATTATTTGCGGTGAGAGAGGTACCTCAGTCTTCTACTGGTTTTTCACCCTTTGAGCTCTTGCTTTCCTACAGACCCAGAGGACTGCTCGACATCGCCAAGGAGGCCTGGGAGGAGCAGCCATGCCAACAGCGGACACTGATCGACCATGTAGGGGCTATGAGGGAGAGAATGAAGGCCATCTATCCCATGATGCGGGAACACATGGAGGCCAGTCAGCGGCAACAGCAAGCCTCCTACAACAGATCTGCTCAGCCCAGGGAGTTTAAGCCGGGGGACAGAGTGCTGGTCCTGGTGCCAACCGTTGAGTGCAAATTCCTGGCAACCTGGCAAGGACCATATGAGGTCATTGAACGCATGGGAGAAGTAAACTACAAGGTGAGGCAACCAGATAAAAGGAAAACTGAGCAGATTTATCATGTTAACCTTTTAAAGAAGTGGCACGCCAGAGAGGCGCTGTTCAGCTCTCTACCCCCACAGAGACCCAGGAACCGGCGCGAGAAGAGGTTCAGCTGGGTCCAAATCTGTCCCCACATCAACGACAGATGGCCCTGGAACTCGTGGAGCAGAACCAGGATGTCTTCTCCTCCCTTCCCGGTCACACAGAGGTGGTCCAACATGAGATCCGCACCATGCCTGGCCGAACGGTAAACCAGCGCCCTGTACCGCGTGCCAGAGGCTCGTAAAGTGGTTATACAGAAGGAGGTAAGGAAGATGCGGGGAGTTGGGAGTAATCGAAGAGTCCCACAGTGCCTGGGCAAGTCCCATCGTACTAGTTCCCAAGCCAGACGGTTCAGTACGATTTTGTAATGACTATCGAAAGTTGAATGAAGTGTCTGAATTTGATGCATACCCAATGCCTCGTGTCGATGATTTAATAGACTCCTTGGGGCATGCTCGTTTCCTAACCACTCTTGATCTCACAAAAGGCTACTGGCAGGTGCCCTTGACCCCGGCGTCTAAGGAGAAGACAGCCTTTGCCACCCCGGGAGGGGCTCTACCAGTATACCCGACTTCCGTTTGGTCTCCACGGGGCACCTGCCACGTTCCAACGCCTGATGGATCGAGTCCTTGCGCCCCACAAGAGGTACGCAGCGGCTTATTTGGATGATGTGGTTATACAAAGTCAGGATTGGGCCAGCCACCTACCCCGGGTACAAGCGGTGCTGGATTCGCTCAGGGAAGCAGGGCTCACGGCAAACCCGAAGAAGTGCAAGGTGGCCTTCAGTGAGACAAACTACCTGGGGTACACCATTGGGCGGGGGTTGGTCAAACCACAGGAAGCCAAACTGCGGGCCATACAGGACTGGCCGCAGCCCATCAACAAGAAGCAAGTAAGGTCATTTTTGGGCCTCGCTGGCTACTATAGACGCTTTATTGCAGATTTTGCTACCATAGCTGCACCGTTGACGGAGCTGACGACCAAACGCCACTCACGAATGGTGAAGTGGAACCCTCGCGGCGGAGGCGGCTTTCCTCAACCTGAAGCGAGCACTCTGCTCCAGTCCGATCCTGGTGGCACCAGACTTCAAGAAGGAATTCATTGTCCAAGCGGATGCTTCGGAGGTGGGTCTGGGTGCTGTCCTCACCCAGGCACATGACGGGGAAGAACATCCCATTCTCTACCTAAGCAGAAAGTTACTTCCAAGAGAGAAGAACTATTCAACGGTGGAGAAAGAATGTCTGGCTGTAGTCTGGGCCCTGGAGTCCCTTCGGTTCTATCTCCTGGGCCGACGTTTCATGGTGGTATCTGATCACGCCCCTCTGCAGTGGATGGCCAAGAACAAGGAATCAAACAGTAGAGTAACCAGATGGTTTTTGAGCTTGCAACCGCTTTAACTTTTCTGTTGTCCACAGGGCTGGCAAGCACCACGGAAATGCGGACGCCCTCTCCCGGCGTGATGCCTTCTTCGCTGCCTTTACCCCGACGAGGACGTCGGTCCCGAGGAGGGGGATGTGTGATGTCACGAGAGGCTGTGTCCTGGAGGGACGTTACATCCCCCTGAGATGGCTGCAAACCCAGACAGCTATGGCTCCATCTGCTGGTATGGTCGGGAACTCCAACCCTCTATGGCCAATCTTCCCACGCAGCTGAAACCAATCAGGAGCTGGTGAGCTGAAGGTTTGTTGAAGGGAAGAGACACGGTCTCCAGGCTGGGCTCTCTGGAGGACAAGAGTGCTGCACGTCCACTTCCATGAGGAATATAAGGATTTGGAGATACTTACCTTTGGGAAATACTCACCTTTGGATATATGCACCTGTGGAAATACGTGTGGGACATTTGGAAGGACGTTTTGCTGGGTTGGCCACTAGCTGCAACGTGGAATACAGTAGGGCTGGGGAAAAGTTATTTGAGCGAGGGAGAGTTATGATTTTGGATGTGGAAGAGACATCCCTGAACTGTTAACCCTTAAGAGCCACCAGAGAACAGAATTGTGTTATAATTTCGTTAGTTTCCCAAGACCTTTAATAAAATCCTTGTTTTGGTTGAACCTGGTCTCCTTGCACTACTTGAGCAATCCCGCTGAAAGCTGTGTAGCCTCTCGTGACATCACACTTTCCACAATTGTCCTTTTCTGCATGGTTCCAGCAACTATGGTGGAGGTGTACAGTTCAGTGTGGCTTTGTCAAGGCTCGGCTCAGTCGTATGAGAATCCCTTTTATGACTCCTATGAGCCATGTCAGTCCTATCAGTGTGTTATTCTGGTAAAAACAGGGCGGTAGTCTTGGCTAGTTTTCTACAGTCCCCAGGGTCTAAGCTACTCCCTCACCCAGAGCTTCCCAGCATCCAACCCTTCACTCCCGATCCCATTCTTCCCCCACCTTTTAAAACATTGCTAACGAACTGAAACTAGAACAGAGAAAACTGTACGTCACTCCTCGAGGCACCGGGGCGTCACCGGAGCTGTTTAGCGCGTCGCCTCGTGTCACGGCTAGTCAAAGAGGAGAGCTAACGAGACGCCATGCTCCAGATGTTTGGCTGACAAAGGCGGCTTGTTAGAGGAGGACGGGGAGGAGAGGGACACGGCGGTGCCTGGTGCCACGTGGACGCCTCACCATCTGGTCCCCGCTTGAGCAGTAATTATAAGGGGGGGTGAGCCAGCATTAGCCGAGCTCTGAGGCCACTGCTGCCTGTGAGTGAAAGGGTGGGGTGGGGATTGGGAACTGTTCATTGTATAGAGGCCGGGGCCGATGTGTTCTAGTTTTATGTACATATCAGAACATGGATAGTTTTGAACATGTCTGTCTCTAGGTCATGTCTAGTTAGATACCTCCAGTAAATAACCAATAAAGATTAGCATTTTAGGCAACAATACTTACAAACCATACATGGGTCTATTAGGTTAGTGGTTCCTAAACTGTGGGGTGCACCCTCTAGGGGGGGGCTCGAGGAGTCGGCAGGGGTGGCACGTGTTTTTTTAATTTTTATAATTTATTTATATTTTTAAAGGAACTCAGTCCAGCTTTCAACTTATATCCTGAAAGTTGTAATAGTAGAATGCACAAGGTGCAATTTCGAAATTGGTCATTGCATACCTTAGAAAGCTATTTATAACGTGTCATACATTTTTAGATCAACTAGCTCAACCATGTCAGCTAAAGTTTTTTAGCGAAGTGTTTTAGCCCATAGATTTTGTTGTAATGTTTGAGTCACTGAAATATCACATGAATACACATTAGACATGACAACACGCGTATAATTGCAGGAAATAAGCTTTAAACATGCTACATTTTCTCTCCACCAACAAGAGGGGTGTGAACAGTTTGCATCATGAACAGTGCTTGTGCCCATAGAAATAGACGTGGGATTGTTCCCCAATGCTGGAAGGGGGGCCTGAGTGAAAAAGTTTGGGAGCCCCTGTCTTAGGTGACCACAGAGGTTCTGACTACACACAAAGCAGTCCTTGGCTGCATCTCCAAATGGCACCCTTTTCCCTTTATAGCACACTACTGACCAGGGCCCATGGGGATCTGGTCAATAGTAGTGCACTGTATAGGGAATAGGGTGCCATTTGGGACACAAGCCCTGGTCATGTAATCATACGTCATCGTGAGCAGCAAGACTGTTTGGCAAGTGAACTTTCAAAGTTTTTGAGGAGCTCATGTTTGTGATGTGGGGGGGGCACACGCCCACAGTAGAGTGGTATTCTTGCCACAGATTGTGGCACTAATCCATCTAATAGCCATTAAACCAGCACGTCTGTGGGACATAAACCGGAGCCCAACGCCAAGTGTGCCCACCACATTTGGAACACACATTTGCAGCGAACACCCAATCCCCCCCCCATCCTTGTCTTTATCCAATCCCCGCTTCTCCCCCACCACCACCATTCTCTCCCCCCACCCCCCACCCCCCAACCCCCTACAGCCCATGCACACTTAGGCAGGTTATTTGTGTGCGAGTGGAAAATCTGTTTATTTATTTATCTTGCTTACGGTGGTTGATTCTTGGACGCGCACCAAAGATTCAACAGCTTCTCATGAATATTCAGTACCAGTGTCAGCTTTGTTTGCGGTGATGGACACCGGATTGCATAATCTGGGTCTACAGAGGCACCCTGAGGGGAAGCCATTTTGGACGGTTTGTCTGTGAGGCTGTATGAAAGCACGGCGCCAGTCGAGTGCCACCAGTTGACCCAAGTACTTTAGCCGGCTAAATCTGTCTGGAGAACAGGCCGATTTGAACAAATGGGAAGCGCAGCCGTCGTCGCTACTTCAAATGCAACCCGCTGACTAAAACAGTGATTAAACATGGATTACCTACAAGTCCTGTTTGTACATTTCAGAGACCATGAGCACTAATAGTTGTCATTCATGACTAAGTGGTTTCTGCTAGCGTAACATCATGCGCTAATTGGATGGGTATAGATAATGAAGTTGTTTTGTAATTAGCTGATGCAACTCACAATGACTAAAGGGATTAAACAGTACTTTGGCCCAATCTAAATTTTTGACACTTTCAGAGAATATGTCCCTTTCACATGGATAGCATCCTGGGGGCGGCAGGTAGCTTAGTGGTTAAGAGCGTAGTGCCAGTAACCGAAAGGTCGCTGGTTCTAATCCCCGAGCCGACTAGGTGAAAAATCTGTCGATGTGCCCTTGAGCAAGGCACTTAACCCTAATTGCTCCTGTAAGTCGCTCTGGATAAGAGCGTCTGCTAAATGACTAAAATGTAAATGTATCAGGCTGCGCATCATGCACATTTGGGATAATAACTACAGTTACGCCTCGATCACACCAACAGTGTCATTGCGTTTTTTGTTACACCAGAAATACATTAATTACCAATGGAATGCTGCGTTTGCCTTGCACCATGGCATTGCAGAGGCAGTTGCAGTGCGTTCTGTGTGGTGCATACATTGGATTGATCAAACGTATGCATCAAATTGTACGTGTAGACGGCTTGACAGAAATGGTAGCAGAAGATGATGAATGTTGAACTTTTGTTGCACACATATCCAGATGATGCTGCGTACCAACGACGCTGTATGTGTGATCCAGGCGTTAGTATAGCCGATTGTGCTGTAAGAAATGCACGCAGTCAGTTCTTTGTATTGACCATTTCCAGTTGTTTGTGCGGCTCTGGGAGAATGGGAACTACGAACCTTCAACAACCATCTCAACACGCCCTCTTATTAATCCTATCAGTGAGTGGAAGGAGGGAAGGAGGGAGGCCTTGGATTCTCTTCTCTGCTGCTATTTTCAGGCCAATTAAATATGTTTCTCGAACGTTTTGGACGGCCTTCAGAAGAATCCTGGTGGAGGAGGCCCGATGGATAGACCCTAGGTTGTGGGGATGGGAAAATAAGTCAGCATTAAGGTGAGATAAATTGTAAATGTATTTGTTAGTGAAGCTAAGTTATTGGATGTCCCCTGAGGTCTTTACGCGGAAAACGATCCCAGCTCCATAGTCATCTTGATTATTTTAGATGCTGACCATCGATCTCCCGCTAACTGAGAGGTGAGGAATTCACACTCTTCCCACAGTCTTACAGATGACTCATAGGAACTACATTCTCATTTAAAACATGCTAATCTAGGGGATATTGACTTGCATTGGCTTTTGGACAAATATGCAAAAAATTTGCATTGACAGCAACAGTAGCCAGGTAAACCCAAAAAAAGCATGGATCGCTGTCAGTCTGTGTCTAAATATGGTTAATGGATAAGGAAAACCAATATGGAATTTTGTGATTTGGGTGAACTACTTAGAAAGAACTCTGGCACCTTTCATATTCTTTGATACGTCAGCTCCTGTGTTCTTGCTTTTGTCTGTTTTAGTAGCCTATCTCCATTTGTTTTTAATTTTTCAGTCAAGATTTAGGAGTTGGAATGTGAGGCCTCCTGAATGTCGCTGTGTCTCCTGTTTCATCATTCTCAACCGGTCAGCGTATTCACTCGCAAAGAGCACCTTATCATTGTAATCCAGGCAGGATTAAAGGAACGCTTGATCCAGTGCAGGTTTTTTGATTTGCACGAGAACAAAGGCCCTTTAAAACTCTGGTATACATGTAATTCTAGGCGCACAAATGTAACCAGTGTGCAATTGAGGCGGTTCCAGGCCCTTTCAGCTCTATCATCCTGTAAACTGGCACTGGGTAGGAGTAATCAGGAGACACACACACACACAAATCCAACATCTTGTTCTGTTCACAATTATGATCAGTACAATGGGGAGTTTTTGTCAATGTGGCACCATGCCCAGTTTCAAACTAGATAGGCAAACTGTGGATAACAGGCAAGAAAGACAAGTGAGAGATCTTCTAAAACAAGGGAGACAGCATTTTCACGCGTATGACCACTCAATGGTCAATACAATTTTTTTTATCTAAATCAAAAGCCACTGAATCCAAGATGGACTCCACTGATGGACTCCATGTTCCCCTACACCTCCCCTTTACACACCCATTGGCCCATGTCACACCTGCTGATCAGGTCGTTCTAAACCATAGAATCAAACAGAGAGAGAACTGTATTTTCCATCTACTTGTGTCCACATAAACACACTCAAATGCACACAAACACGCGCTCATACTCTGTTGAACAATTTACACCATATCTCAGGGATTCTTTGAAAGTCGGGACAATCCTTGTCCGGCAGGGAAACATTATTTTTATGCTTCATTATTTGAGCTTAAAAATTACATTTAGGGGAATTTTGGTTAAAATATGTTACATTTAATTATGTTAAAGCAACTGAGGAAAAACAAAATTCCTATTGTGTTTATCACTTGAATGAAGAAGAAAAAAATCAATTTTTGTAAACTCCGTAAACATAAACTCTGTCCGATTTTTGTCTAACGTCAACTCCGTCAGAGTGATGAAAGTTCTAATAGAATGGTTGTTTTATTTTCAAATTAATAATTTTCCATATGTTTGTATTTAAGGCAAAAATATGTCTGTTGTCAACCCCGTCAGTGGCTTCTCACCCCTTAAGATCAATTATTTTTGTCAATATTCAGAAAACATACTTTATCACTGTTCTACAACATAAAACTTAAATTATTGAAGTATTTGCTGTGCTAGAGCTAATGTTTGCTATACAAATGTTGTTTTCTGTTCTAGATCTAGAAAACCATGCCAAAATGCTAACGAAATTAACCCTGGCCCATTTAATATAGCTATAAAACAAAACAAAAAAAGAAGTTTGGAGATTTGTATTACAGATTTGAATATGTTTATGTTCGAATTAAACATAAGCACTAAACACTTGTTGGACAATAATTGTAAAAATGCAATGCCTTTTAGATAAGATTACAAGTTTAAGGTACAGAGAAAATCTTAAGCTCCGAGCTCCAACAATGCAGGTCAAAGTGAAATAAAAACAATAACTGTAATAATAAAGAATATAAATAAATATAAATAAAATATGTACATATTAACACTGTAACAATGGTAAATGTCCGTTGAGGAGGGGGGGCAGGCGTGGGGGGGAGCAGTTAGCTGACTAGTGGTGGCTACGTAGCAGCCTGATGGTCAGAGAGTAGAAACTATTAGCCAGTCTTACAGTTTTTTCCATGATACTCCTGAACTGCCGGGTCTTCGTGATGGAAGCGGGGGAGAACAGGCCGTGGCTGGGGTCCCTGATTATCTTCTTGGCCTTCTTGCGACACCTGGTGTTGTAGGTGTCCTGGAAAGCAGTCGGTGTGCACCCAATGGTGTGTTCGGCTGAGCATACCATCCTCTGTAGCGCCTTGTGGTCCTCGGCGGTGGAGTTACCGTACCAGGCTGTGATGCAGCACGACAGTATGCTCTCAATGGTGTTCCTGTAGAACACTGTGAAGGCCCTCTGGGGGGCCGAATTTCTTCAGCATCCAGAGGTTGAAGAGTCGCTGTCGCGCCTTCTTCACCACGGTGTACGTGTGGTTTGACCATTTCCGCTTCTCTGAGATGTGTACACCGAGGAATTTGAAGTTATTGTCCGTCTCCATGGCGGCCCCGTTGATGAGGATGGGGGCGTGCCTAGCCTGGTTCCTCCTAAAGTCCACAATCAGCTGCTTTGTTTTGCTAACGTTGAGGGAGAGGTTGTTTACCTGGCACCACGCCGGCAGAGTGCCTACTTCCTCTCTGTAGGCCGTCTCGTCATTGTTGGTAATCAGGCCTACTACTGTTGCGTCGTCAGCGAACTTGATGATGGAGTTGGAACTGTGTGAGGCCACGCAGTCGTGGGTATACAGAGAATACAGGAGGGGACTGAGGACGCACCGTAGTGTGGCCCCCGTGTTGAGAATCAGTGTCGAGGAGGTAATGTTGCCTACCTTCACCTGGTTGCGGCCTGTCAGTAATGTTCCCTCTAATTTTTGTCGGCACTGAGGACATTTCAGGTCTGCTGAGTGCAAACTTAAAAGTTGTGAAAACTTCCAGCGCATGTTTACTGTGAACACTGAGGCTGTACCCGCTTTAAGTTAATTTCAGACAGTGGTCAAGTAGGCTACTGTGGCTATTTGATCATAATGTAGGTCTACTAGAGTGGCCTACCATCAAAATAAATGGAGAAAATGCATCACATAACATTTTAACATAGAAATAGCTGTTCTATCATTCAGCCTACAGTAGCAGCCAATGTGTGGTGTTCACTGTCGGCCTACATTCCATGAGACCTTTGACAAAAAGTGCTTGACATTAACCTGCTTATCCACCTTCAGACAAGGAAGTGACTGAAAATGTTGTGTTGTTTGATGCAAGAAACCACTTTACAATATAAAATGCATTATTATTCCCATACCATTATTACACAGAATCAGAAAAATTACGCTACCCTCTGCCTATTGGCTATTTAGCTTCTTCAAGCCTGTTTTAAAATACAACACTACCCCTTTAAGACAAAAAAAAATGTCTAGAAATGTACACGTTTTGTGATCTTGTAAGAAGCAAACACTCCCCCATTGCTGACTACCAATTATCTATAACTGGGCTAATAACTCACTAACTAGCAAAGGATACGAACAAATGTGCACACGTGGCTACGTGCAGCTCTCGCTTTGATCTCAAAACAAGCACATCTACTCACGACCGCTCATGCTGTAAACACAGTCCAGTTCAAAGTGAATGGCACAGATCCATATTTGGTAATGGTCTATTTGCATATAGGCCTACTGCAACTCTGATTGGTTATGCCACACTGGTCTGTGTTGCGTATGGGCTGAGTCGTGCGTGTCAATGCAAGAGAATCCTTCTCTGATGCGTTCTGCCTATAACAAAATCTCTTGCATAGTTAGTTTTGCATGCTAAGTGTTGCATAGTTTGTTTTGTTTCGGTATGTTGCATTTAAAGTGGCTAATATTGCGTTGATTCGATCACAATTCTTACAGTAAAGGGACATGTTGATAGTGTTAACTAAAAGGGGGAAAACTCTAGAAAGTTGAGTGAAGTTCAATCTGTGCTTTTCCGCACAGGCTGATATTTATTCTGCTGGCAGCTTAGAGGGAACATTGCATGTCAGGAAGTCCAGGGCCCCAGAGCCACGGAGAGTAGGGGTGCTGAGGGTGCCTCAGCACCCCCTGAAAAATCGTACTGAAAAAATAAAATATGAATACATTTTTATTTTAAAATAATAGTATTCTTCACAAAAGTAGTGCTCTGGGCCTTTAATAGTCCTGTATAAGCGGATATATCCATCTGTAGCGCCAGCGTGGGAAACAAGATTAGTCCAGCCCCCCCCCCATAATAACAACATGTATTTTGTTATTATGTTCGAGCAAAATAATACAGCCATGGCAAAATGGATAGGATCCAGAAAAAACCCAGAACTCTGTGGGCTACTGCTAGGATCCAATAAGACACTGCTAGGAGCAAACATAACACCGTGAGCTACAATAACAGCAAAGTGACTGCATTTCATTTAATTTCGTTTGACCTGTTTTTCTATTGACATTTCTTTGAGTATATACAGTGAGGGAAAAAAGTATTTGATCCCCTGCTGATTTTGTACGTTTGCCCACTGACAAAGAAATGATCAGTCTATAATTTTAATGGTAGGTTTATTTGAACAGTGAGAGACAGGATAACAACAAAGATATCCAGAAAAACGCATGTCAAAAATGTTATAAATTGATTTGCATTTTAATGAGGGAAATAAGTATTTGACCCCTCTGCAAAACATTACTTAGTACTTGGTGGCAAAACCCTTGTTGGCAATCACAGAGGTCAGACTTTTCTTGTAGTTGGCCACTAGGTTTGCACACATCTCAGGAGGGATTTTGTCCCACTCCTCTTTGCAGATCTTCTCCAAGTCATTAAGGTTTCGAGGCTGACGTTTGGCAACTCGAACCTTCAGCTCCCTCCACAGATTTTCTATGGGATTAAGGTCTGGAGACTGGCTAGGCCACTCCAGGACCTTAATGTGCATCTTCTTGAGCCACTCCTTTGTTGCCTTGGCCGTGTGTTTTGGGTCATTGTCATGCTGGAATACCCATCCACGACCCATTTTCAATGCCCTGGCTGAGGGAAGGAGGTTCTCACCCAAGATTTGACGGTACATGGCCCCGTCCATCGTCCCTTTGATGCGATGAATTTGTCCTGTCCCCTTAGCAGAAAAACACCCCCAAAGCATAATGTTTCCACCTCCATGTTTGATGGTGGGGATGGTGTTCTTGGGGTCATAGGCAGCATTCCTCCTCCTCCAAACACGGCGAGTTGAGTTGATGCCAAAGAGCTCGATTTTGGTCTCATCTGACCACAACACTTTCACCCAGTTCTCCTCTGAATCATTCAGATGTTCATTGGCAAACTTCAGACGGCGGGGGACCTTGCGGGCGCTGCAGGATTTCAGTCCTTCACGGCGTAGTGTGTTACCAATTGTTTTCTTGGTGACTATGGTCCCAGCTGCCTTGAGATCATTGACAAGATCCTCCCGTGTAGTTCTGGGCTGATTCCTCACCGTTCTCATGATCATTGCAACTCCACAAGGTGAGATCTTGCATGGAGCCCCAGGCCGAGGGAGATTGACAGTTATTTTGTGTTTCTTCCATTTGCGAATAATCGCACCAACTGTTGTCACCTGCTCACCAAGCTGCTTGGCGATGGTCTTGTAGCCCATTCCAGCCTTGTGTAGGTCTACAGTCTTGTCCCTGACATCCTTGGAGAGCTCTTTGGTCTTGGCCATGGTGGAGAGTTTGGAATCTGATTGATTGATTGTTTCTGTGGACAGGTGTCTTTTATACAGGTAACAAACTGAGATTAGGAGCACTCCCTTTAAGAGTGTGCTCCTAATCTCAGCTCGTTACCTGTATAAAAGACACCTGGGAGCCAGAAATCTTTCTGATTGAGAGGGGGTCAAATTCTTATTTCCCTCGTTAAAATGCAAATCAATTTATAACATTTTTGACATGCGTTTTCTGGATTTTTTTGTTGTTATTCTGTCTCTCACTGTTCAAATAAACCTACCATTAAAATTATAGACTGATCATTTCTTTGTCAGTGGGCAAATATACAAAATCAGCAGGGGATCAAATACTTTTTTCCCTCACTGTACATCAAAATTATGCTGATTCATGATTTCGACTGGCTGAGAAAAGATGTCCGTTCATTCTCTCGGTTAGGTTGCTTGAGACGCGACCCAGACGTGAATCATTTTTATTCTATATCTATGGACGCGACCCAGTCGTTCGTTCTAAATGTTCCATTGCCATGCTGGCTGGCAACGCTCTTATCCCTTACTTGCTATTTAGCCAACTACGGCTAACACAGTCACGTCAAACCATGCAGCTGGAATAACAGCAAAGTGGCTGCATTCCATTTAGTTCGACCTGTTTTTCTATTGATATTTCTTTGTATATATCCATAAAAATTGGGAAATAATGTCTAGATGCCTTTTACAGTGGAGCTCAAGTTAATGAATTGGCTGGCTGGGCTGAAGGGACAGTGGATGAGCAGGGATTTCTCAGATGGAACAGAAAACAAGATTCCCATTTTTACATCATAGGCTTACCCGTGCTAAACAGTTATTTTTGTATTTTTATGTATGGCTTAGAATGCGTCTCAACCAATCACAATGCTTGTTTTGACCAACCCATTGTAGAATATCCTCAACACCGACTTCTCGGTCATTATCACTTAATTATAAACTGGGTGGTTCGAGCCCTGAATGCTGATTGGCTGACAACCGTGGTATATCAGACCATATACCACGAGTTTGACAAAAAAAATATTTGTACTGCTCTAATTACGTTGGTAACCAGTTTATAATAGCAATAAGGCACCTCGGGGGTTTGTGGTATATGGCCAATGTACCACGGCTAAGGGCTGTATCCAGGCACTTTGCGTTGCGTCATGCCTAAGAACAGCCCTTAGCTGTGGTATATTGGCCATATACCATACCCCCTCAGGCCTTATTGCATAAATAGAACACTGCTAGGAGCCAATAAAATACTGTGGGTTACTGATAGGAGCCAATAGAACACTGTGGGTTTCATGCTAGGAGCCAACAGAACACTACTAGGAGCCAATAGAATAATTTGGGCTACTGCTAGGAGCCAATAGAACACTGCTAGGAGCCAATAGCACACTGTGGGTTACTGATAGGAGCCAATAGAACACCGCTACGAGCCAATAAAAAACTGTGGGTTACTGCTAAGAGCCAATAGAACACTGCTAGGAGCCAATAGAACAGTGTGGGCTACTGCTAGGAGCCAGTAGAACACTGCTAGGAGCCAATAGAACACTGCTAGGAGCCAATAGAACACTGCTAGGAGCCAATAGAACACTGTGGGTTACTGCTAGGAGCCAATATAACACTGTGGGCTACTGCTAGGAGCCAATAGAACACTGCTAGGAGCCAATAGAACACTGTGGGCTACTGCTAGGAGCCAATAGAACACTGTGGGCTACTGCTCACTCACTCATAGTCCCAAGGTGAATTTACATTACACCTTCAATAAAATGCTTGTCAAACGAATGGAGTAGTCCAGAAAACCTATGCACATTTCAGTCATTGTCCAATAGGCTATGTCAGACAGTGTGATGTGCGTCTGCACTGTTAAACTCCTCCTATTCATCCTAATATAGGTGGTTGTGGTTCACCTTCTATCAGTAAAGAAATTACAGACGTGGGCATCCTGAGAAGTACCTGAGAGTTGGTGAGCTGACGTGACTAATGCTAAATCCTCAAGCCCTGGCTGCATCCCAAAGCCGAAATGCGTTGGTTCTACTTTTAGCAATAAATAAGCTTTTTTATTTAATTCCATTGTCCTCCAAATGTTGCTGAATCTCCCCTCTACTTCAGTTTGCGTCCCAAATGGCACACATACGGTTCTGGTCAAAAGTAGTGCACTATATAGGGAATAGGGTGCCATTTGAGTCACAGTGTCTCCTTTCCCTAATCATGCACTTGTTTCCTAACAGCCCAAGTATAGGGTGGAGGAGAAGGGTAACAGCCCAGCCCAGGGATAGAGCAGAGGAGAGGGGTAAGCCCCTTTTTGACTTGATAACTCTGATTTCAGGGCTCTGTTAATGGGCAAAGGAATATGGGAGAGCAAGGCCTGGCCAGTGGCTATGTCATGAACACACTCTAATTACTGGTGTGAGAGAGTGAGAGAGTGAGAGTGAGTGTGTTTATGTAGCTGTGTGTGTGGAGGGCGCGAGAGAGAGAGTCAGTGTGTTTCTGTAGCTGTGTGTGTGGAGGGCGCGAGAGAGAGAGTCAGTGTGTTTCTGTAGCTGTGTGTGTGGAGGGCGCGAGAGAGAGAGTCAGTGTGTTTCTGTAGCTGTGTGTGTGGAGGGCGCGAGAGAGAGAGTCAGTGCAGGTACATTGAGTCAATACGAGTGATGAGAGTTATCCCTCTAATCCCAGAGCCGTGACAGAGGGAGATTGTGTGTCCCACGGTCAAGGATACACTCACGCCCGCTGTCAATACCAAGATCTGTTAATGAAGCAAAGTCCTGGGAAAATAAATCTGATGCTCAGTTTAGATTATGCCTGAAGAGTTATGAATCATCTATACTTTTACAGAGTATAATGTTTTTGACGCTTGTTTAGCAATGGGCATGTAAGCCAATGTGTAAGATGGGTTGTGACTTACTTCTGAGTTTAGGTCATTGATAATGTCCTCCATTTTACACCATTGATAATGTCCTCCATTTTACACCATTGATAATGTCCTCCATTTTACACCATTGATAATGTCTTCCTTTTTACACCATTGATAATGTCCTCCATTTTACACCATTGATAATGTCCTCCATTTTACACCATTGATAATGTCCTCCATTTTACACCATTGATAATGTCTTCCATTTTACACCATTGATAATGTCTTCCATTTTACACCATTGATAATGTCCTCCATTTTACACCATTGATAATGTCCTCCATTTTACACCATTGATAATGTCCTCCATTTTACACCATTGATAATGTCTTCCTTTTTACACCATTGATAATGTCCTCCATTTTACTCAGTTCGGGGCATGTCACACCAGTAAGGTTCTGTAGAAGAAATGGATAGAAGAAAATGCTGTATTTCCTTGTCTGCCCCAGCCCTCCAAAGTAGCCTAGGCTACCCACCATTTAAAGCTTCACGTAAGAAGGTATGGCGGATGGCAAGTCTATTACTTTGGAAATGTATTCACTTTGGACCTCTAAACAGTCTAACTAAGCAGGTTCAAAAGAACCACGGGGCCTGTGAAGCATACTGCTCTCCTCCATTTCACATTAGGCTTAACACATTTCATTGTTCCAATTAGCGGTAGCCGCTGTAAAGGCTGGTTATAATGCCATGAGGCATTGATTTGTTTGTTTTGGCGGTCATCAAGCTTAAACATTATTGCATTGAAATACACAGAGGCCGGAGCCTTATCAGCGCTTGATATTACTGTCCAATTAGCAGTAGCCGCGGTAAAAAGCCGGTAAGCCATGCAGCCAGGCACGATAGAGCGCTACCTGCAGAGCTCATACCCCTTTACCCTTCCCGTCTCCAAAGTGCCCTTTTGGGTGGTGGTATAATTTACAATTTAACTATAATTTCCTCCTAAATTTGTATTATTTTTTTTTATACAAACATGCATGGCTTGAGAGATGCGGTCACCGGTCGAGTGTGTGTAGCTAGCTACCTAGTTTAAATATCAACAGTACTGCCACAAGCAGCAGCATAACGTTGGATTAACAGTTGATTCAGCCTACGTCGTCATCAAACATTGGGCATTGTTGGCCGACACGTGCAGCAGAGACAGGCAGAAAGACAGAGTGGAGTGGCAACGCAGGTAGTCTACACTCTAGCTAGCTCTCCAAAACCCTTCCTCTCCTAACCCTAACCTTAAAAAGGTGTGCAGTCATTTACCTTACCGCAAGCGATGTTTGTTGAATAGAAGTTGAATTGACTGAATCTGTGCCCAGTGGGTGGACAAATAAATAGGCCTATGCATTTGAGATATGAATTATGAAAGTTGTAATTTTTCCAAGCACCTGCTTGAGCCCCTGCCCCCTGAAAGGTCTGTGCAGTGCCCTGCATGCGGCATTGTTCATTGTTTTGTTGTTTGTTTGGTCATAGCCAGTGCTGAGGTGCCGGAACTAAAAGTGAGCGCTAGGGGGGGTGACCTGGGGAGTTCTGAATCACCTTTATAATAAAGCATTGCATGCATATCATCGCATTTGCGTAGTTGCATAGAGTAGTAGAGTATAGGCACTTACAGAAGTTGCACACATGGGGAAACATTTTAGTAGCCTAGGGTCCGGGAAAACGTTGGCCTTTTAAAAACGCATTTCATGCAATTCTATGTCAATTTAGATGACTGGAGACTTTGGCAGAATATTTTTTAATACCACACAAATGACAGAAATGACAGGCTACTTTGACGCTGACAAACTGAGATCAATAAAAACAACCATGTCTTGAATCCATCCTTAACCTCGGCCTAGGTTTGTGTTGACATATTGTAGGCTACAGTGGCGACCCGTCATTCAGGGTAGGTGGGGCAGAGCCGTCATTCAGGGCAGGTGGGGCAGAGCCGTCATTCAGGGCAGGTGGGGCAGAGCCGTCATTCAGGGCAGGTGGGGCAGAGCCATCATTCAGGGTAGGTGGGGCAGCGCCATCATTCAGGGTAGGTGGGGCAGAGCCGTCATTCAGGGCAGGTGGGGCAGAGCCGTCATTCAGGGCAGGTGGGGCAGAGCCGTCATTCAGGGTAGGTGGGGCAGAGCCGTCATTCAGGGCAGGTGGGGCAGAGCCGTCATTCAGGGTAGGTGGGGCAGAGCCGTCATTCAGGGCAGGTGGGGCAGAGCCGTCATTCAGGGTAGGTGGGGCAGAGCCGTCATTCAGGGCAGGTGGGGCAGAGCCGTCATTCAGGGTAGGTGGGGAAGAGCCGTCATTCAGGGCAGGTGGGGAAGAGCCGTCATTCAGGGTAGGTGGGGCAGAGCCGTCATTCAGGGTAGGTGGGGCAGAGCCGTCATTCAGGGTAGGTGGGGCAGAGCCCCACTTGTTTTGAGCCCCACATTTTTTGCTACAAATAAAAATCCAACAATTATTGGGGGGAGGGGCTGGCCTGTTTTGCATGTTATTTTGGCATTAATACGTGTCACATATCAGTTTGCAAACAACGTAAAAAAATTTTTTATAATAATCATTGAGTTAATAAATCCACATACAAACATGGTCTCTATTTTGCTTTCTTGAGTAAGGCAGCTCCAAAATGCAGGTGTTACAGCCTAGCTCAGTGCTTTCTGTGGTGGTGGGGCAGCCAGCGGAAAATAAGGAGCATAGGTGTTGGTAATGTTCTCTAGTTGCGCCATGATTAGCTGAGTGTTCTGTCACTTGTGCGGACAGTACGTCACCGCCAAGTCTAAGGGTAGAGCTCGGAAATTCAAGCCCCTTGGGTGCTGCCATAGAGTTACATTAGTAGTGCCCATCCAAGAAGGCTCAAGGTCATTGGCCACAGATAAAATGACGTCAAATCAAGTTATATCTACAGTAGCTTTGATTGGACTGATCATGTCAACATCATACTTTCATCAAATCTTAGCTAGCAGTCATGAATCAAGTCGACAATCTACTGGCAAATCCTTTTTAATCCTTGTCAGAAATAATGAAGATAAATTATAGATAAAACGTATCGGTGCTCATTGGCCGTTGGACATAAACATTACACAATAAGTTGGAAATCGCAAATTCAACAATGAGTGGTTTGGAAGGAATCAGTGACAGTGGCTAACTGCAAGCATTGCAAAGCAATCACTAGCCTGTTATTCAGTGGTGTGGCTGTGTGGTCCCAAATCTGGGATTAAGGGTCTCTTTTCCAAATGTAAAATGATAAACATTCAACATTGGCCATGCTGTCAACGAAGCATGATTTGTGCCGCGCTGAAAACAACTGTTAACTCGGAACTGCGAAAACTTGACTTCAGTGAGTTCAAGACAACTGGGAAGTCGGGAAAAAACGAGCTCCGACTGGGAAAATACGTTTTGAACGGTCGTCCAACTCGAAATCATAAAATCCGGAACTCGGGCCTCTTTCCAGAGCTACGACCTGAAGATCACTGACGTCATCATGATTCGACCTTGTTTTTTTCCGAGTTCCCAGTTGTCTTGAAAGCACCATAAATCCAGAGAATGCCAGACTTTGATGACAAAATTTGCCCATGAAGGACCGGCGCGCCACCTACCTGTTCAAGTGAGCACAGCACAACAAGGTGAGTCCAAAAATGTATTGTATGTTGCTTCATAAATGATGTAATATGCCAGGGAGATATGTATACTGCAGCTAAGAAAGTAATACTAAGTGTATGTTGTGCAGTAAGCTGTTAGTAGCCCATATGCTTTACCCTAATAATTTGGTCTATTTTCCCCTCGTAAATTTCACCTACTGTTCTGACTTGGTGGTGCACATGTAGCCTATAACCTGTTTTAGAGAAATGTCATCAAATATTGTAAGAGCTTTCATTGTCTGCTTATATGCCCCCTTTATTTATCCTAGGGTTCTGACTTGGTGTACAGGGAGAACACTGTAAGAACGGCCCATGTTCTGAATTCTGTCGCTGTACATTTCAAAAGTGCTAAACAAATAGTTATATTCACTAGGTCCATACTAGCTCGCTCATTAATGTCTTCATCTAAATTACGGATTGCCTCTTATCCGCTTGTCGTCCCCTTATGCCAGGACTGCCCAACCCTGTTCCTGGAGAGCTACCATCCTGTAGGTTTTCACTCCAACCCTGTTCCTGGAGAGCTACCATCCTGTAGGTTTTCACTCCAACCCTGTTCATGGAGAGCTACCATCCTGTAGGTTTTCACTCCAACCCTAATCTAGCGCACCTAATTCTAATAATTAGCAGGTTGATAAGATTAATCAGGTCAGTAACACCTGGGGTTGGAGCTCTCCAGGAACAGGGTTGGGCAACCCTGCCTCATGCCATAGTTTGTACATCTCAATTGTCATTAGAAACCACATCTGTTTAAGCAAGTCAGCCATATCAGCTTATGTTTTTTTTAAAGGCAGTAAATGAGGCTGAATGAACTGTTTATCAAATATTTTTGGTAGCTACAGCATAGAGTCTTCTCTTTTCAGCAGGAGGCATTGCTTTCCAACCTGTGTTTTCCCTCGATTGTATTTGAAATATTGCAAAAGGCCTGTTTTGTCTGTGTACTGTTTTTTCACTGACAGATTTGCTGCACGTCCCCGACTGTAGACTATTCCTTGTTATTGAGCTACAATCCACAGCTATTGATCCTCTGTGGCTAAATTATAGGCCTTCTCATGGTGTAGCAGGCTATTCTGAATGATTTCATTTATTTCAGACAGCAGTAATTCTGTAACTTTGGCAAATGTATTTCAATGTATCAGGCGTTCTGCAGTTCCTCCAGAACCCTTGGTGCAGCTATGATTCTATTAGGAAATAAATGATGAAGTGCAACACTGGAGAGATGAGAGTTGCAGGCTCATGTCTATCAGAGCAGAGAGGGAGAGAGAGATCATAGAAAGTGATTCTCATTCTAGTTATGTGAGAGATACTGGCGCGCTTCTCACACGGTCACGGCCACGCGTTGGTCTCAAACATAGGTTACAATGTTGCGCAAACCATAAACCCGGTCCGAATCAACTCTTAGAATATCATGCCCCGGCTGAAAATCTACTTTTTCACATTACGTTTTTTTTGTGGGGGCAGGATAATTAACGAAGCGCAACTAGAATGAACTTTGATCGCTTTTATTAGAATTTTTACATTGCAAAAAGTGAAAATTATTTTTCATGCCACGTGAGGGACCTGTTCCGGAACAAAACAGTCCCCGGCCGGATTAGCATCACCATCAGGAACAGTTTGCCCCTCACTCCTCTCCTCCGGCACTGACAGTTCTCTGGCTTGTTCTGGGTTCGATTCACCATCTTTCTCTGGATTTTTGGACTTGAAAAATGTCAAACTCGATTGCCTTTTCTTATCCACTTTTTCTTTGGCTTTCCCACGAATCAAATTCAGTAGGGAGACGACTAGACTAGGCTTCGTGACGTGATTAGGTAGGGACCTCTTCACTAGCTGACCACAACTACCTAGACCTGTGTCAAGATCAGTTACTTACCCCACTGGCCCTCCCCATAGCCTCTATGTACAAATAAGAGAGCAGGTCTGGAATCAGTGTGGCAGGATAGTATGATTACATAGAAGGATCGCCACGCTTTACATGATGGGTCTTTCTGGGGGGTGGGAGAAATAACGAGGAGGCAACTTGATTTAACGATGACCTCTTTTATTAGAACGTCTACAGTGCTAACAGTGAAATAATGAATAAATCATGCCGCGAGAGGTACCGGATGTGGGCGAATAGGTGCCGGAACAAACAAAGTCAAATCTGAGAGGTGACAGGATCCGGCTCAAATTAAGCACTGGATAGCTAAGTTAAAACATCGAAATATACTGAGCCTGATGAACTCTTTTTATGTTTTACTATTTTAAACAGATTCAATGAAATTACCTTTTTCTTTTTTTTCTGCGTTTCTCTCCACAGGACCGAGTAGTGAGTAGCCAGCGAGCTGAAGGGTTTGGGGTGGATTCCTGAGAGGGATTGAGCGCCTTTTCACTGCACAGGCACTACTCTGTACCTGGAGAGGGGTGTTATCTTTTTGGTTTAGAAATTATTTTGCTTAGTAAAACCATTATGCTCGGAATTTCTATATTGAATAAATCATCTAAAATGGATGTTTAAAAAGTTAAGAGAATTTAAAATGCATTCTATGCTGTGGAAATGTTCATGTTTCAAAGATGTTATCATGTTTTTGTTTTTTTGCACCTTATGTGTGGAATGATCTCTAAAGCGCTCTAAAATGTATACTCCACCTCTTCTGATTTGCATTGCTCTTTCCTGCAACAGTCTTTTCCCGCTTGACATCCATGTAAACATTATACCAGAGAAGAAGAAGACATCCATGTAAACATTATACCAGAGAAGAAGACATCCATGTAAACATTATACCAGAGAAGAAGACATCCGTGTAAACATTATACCAGAGAAGAAAACATCCATGTAAACATTATACCAGAGAAGAAGACATCCATGTAAACATTATACCAGAGAAGAAGACATCCGTGTAGACATTATACCAGAGAAGAAGAAGACATCCATGTAAACATTATACCAGAGAAGAAGAAAACATCCATGTAAGCATTATACCAGAGAAGAAGAAGACATCCATGTAAACATTATACCAGAGAAGAAGAAGACATCCCATGTAAACATTATACCAGAGAAGAAGAAGACATCCATGTAAACATTATACCAGAGAAGAAGACATCAATGTAAACATTATACCAGAGAAGAAGACATCCATGTAAACATTATACCAGAGAAGAAGACATCCATGTAAACATTATACCAGAGAAGAAGACATCCATGTAAACATTATACCAGAGAAGAAGACATCAATGTAAAATGAACAACTTCCCACTGTGCAGACACCTAGAACAGAGATTGCATGTTAAGCACGGGCAATTTACAGAAGAGCATGCGTTTAACATTTCAATCAGATTGGGATATTGTTAAGGTGATAGGAAAACTTGACACACCGTATCTGCCGGTGGGTGACCCACACCCGCCTCCTCTCTTTCTCAATAGGGCACCGAGCAAGCTCCAAATGGAACGTGTGTATTTGCCTGTCCTACTGCTACAAATGACAGCATTAACATGGAGAGAGCGTCCCCTGATCTTTTGAAGCCCATCCTGTTCATCCTGCCTTTTTGATCACAGTGTCTGTCAGGAGCAAAAAAAGAACAGAAGCGAGAGGGAAAGAGAGGTAGATTAATCATATTTGAGATTGCACAGGCAAGATTGGCTGAGCGTCATGATTCCTTCCAATTTATTTCCGGATGTGGTTGTGCTGTCACTGGCATCGCCTCGTCGAGATGCATCCTGCACCTTTCCGTCGGAGCTCTGTGGGAGGTGTAGAGAGGCCGCCCATCCAGCTACGGTCTGAATCGTCCCGTTTCTCAATCTGTCGATTAGAATTTTAAACACATAGCCAAGATATCCGCCCCCCGCTGTGCGCACGACATGCCATTTCAAAACAAACTGGATACTTATCCTCTAATAAGCAGGTGAAAAGAACTCATGCTAATAAAGAGATTAGGCCTGTAAGAACGAATAGGCCTGAAATAATAGCAAAGCATAACATCACTTTCAATAATGAAATAACATATTGTCTGGTGTGTGTGTGTGTGGTGTTTCAGGGGATGGGGTACTGTGACAGCAAAACGTCGCAGTTGTACAATGGCTAAACAAATACATGTTTTATGGGGACTTTTATTTTAAAAACCTCTTTCCATTGGTGTTGAATAAATGTGTGAATGATGGTGTGTTATGAATGCTTGTCTATACCCCCTTCAAGTAAAATGTTACCAGTGTGTGTGTGTGTGTGTGTGTTTGGTTTTAGTATCCTTGTGAGGACCAATAGTCCTCAGAGACATTTTACCGGTCCCCACAAGGAAAAGGGCTATTTTAGGGTTAGGGTTAGAATTAGGGGTTGGGGATAAGGTTAAGGGTTAGGGAAAATAGGATATTCAATGGGAATCAATTGTTTGGTCCCCACTAGGATAGTATAACAAACGTGTGTGTAAATGTAATTGCATTTCTGTCAACCAAAATTCAAATTTCAATGAAATTGAGTGACTGTCATAGAATTAGATTAATTATATAAAATGAAACTATTAGAAATCAGATTCTATGGCATATACTGCTCATGTCATTGGATATGAATGTGTGCATGTGTGTTTGTATTGTAATATGTATGTGAAGGTATTTATATTGTGTTTCTATGAACTGTACCTCACTGAACACGGCCCTGGCTGCTCCTGTGGAAATCCTCTACATGTTGAGGTGGCACACTGAGTCACATGCTGCGTCTACAGTATCCCAGTAGACTGTAGCGGAATCAAAGTGAACACAGCTTTAATAAATCAGTTAAAGATACACTATTTGCGGAGGCAAAAAGGTTCTGTATAACCTCTTTAATGTATCATTCTATGTCAAATCAACAAGCCAGTCAAAATACTCATTCTTGTGTTCATTTGACATAGAATGACCCTAGTACGAGATCCATTGGACAGTGAAGGAATCCTTATTTGCTGTCAGGGAAATCCATGACCTGTGGGGTTGTGGTTGTGCAATTTCCTTAACCGTCATCTGGGGGTTGTTTTATTGACCGATCTTTTCATCACAAAGAACGTCTCATGCGTCGCAGCAATCAATCATGGGGTTGGACACTATTTAGATCCTCTGTGTACCTGTGTCATTTCCCTGTGCTCCATCCCCCTCAGATATGACACTGATGAAGGACTGAAGCAGCCCTGTGCTCCATCCCCCTCCGATATGACACTGATGAAGGACTGAAGCAGCCCTGTGCTCCATCCCCCTCCGATATGACTCTGATGAAGGACTGAAGCAGCCCTGTGCTCCATCCCCCTCAGATATGACACTGATGAAGGACTGAAGCAGCCCTGTGCTCCATCCCCCTCCGATATGACACTGATGAAGGACTGAAGCAGCCCTGTGCTCCATCCCCCTCCGATATGACACTGATGAAGGACTGAAGCAGCCCTGTGCTCCATCCCCCTCCGATATGACACTGATGAAGGACTGAAGCAGCCCTGTGCTCCATCCCCCTCAGATATGACACTGATGAAGGACTGAAGCAGCCCTGTGCTCCATCCCCCTCAGATATGACACTGATGAAGGACTGAAGCAGCCCTGTGCTCCATCCCCCTCCGATATGACACTGATGAAGGACTGAAGCAGCCCTGTGCTCCATCCCCCTCCGATATGACACTGATGAAGGACTGAAGCAGGAACAGGGGTGTGGAGAAACAGCGCTCCTCCACTGAAACAGCGCTCCTCCACCATTTAAAGCAGCTTTGCCTTTTGATGCATCAACAATTTATTTTAATTTTTATGTCCTGCAAGGTTTTATACCTTTTGCTCTGTGGAGCCATACAAAAAAATAAAAAAAATAAACTTGGATTCCTGATGCCATGTCACCCTCCTTCAACCTTCTAGGCCAAGGGGAGCCAACGTGTGTGAAAAAAATAAAAAAATAATGCACTCACTAACTGTAAGTTGCTCTGGATAAGAGAGTCTGCTAAATGACTAAGATGTAAAAAATTTGTGTACAAACAACTGCCTGGCAGGACCAAGCCAGCATCAGTCTACAATTCAAGTATCCTTTAAGTGCCTGTTAGTTGTGGTAGTCGGTGAATGTTTGCATGACATAATTAATATCGAATGACATGAATTCTCCAAAAGGATAAATATTTTTTAAAAGGATCCCTCATTCTCAAGGACCCCCCATATTTAAATACATTTTCATTTGAGATACCTGAATGCATAAACATGAATTTATACGGTTTGTACAGTTCTGGTGCTAAGAGAATATTATTTTCCAATAGTGGTGTTTGACAAGGGTATTTCGCTTTGAAACTGAGTCATGACATGCAATGGTGATGAAATCAAGTTGTTACATTTTATTTGATCAAGTTGGTGCTGTATTGAATAGAATATGCATCTTTGTCCATTGATTGGTTACAGGGACGATGCAAAGTAGTGCATGATACAACACATTACATATCCTTACATATATATTCATATACTGTATCACAAAGTCAATGCCACATTCATCATACATGGAGCAATACAATTATGTTAACGCAAAAAAAACACATTAAATTAAAAAAGGCTGTACCTTTAAAATATACGAATCAAAAAACAGACTAGAGATGATCTGAGGGCAATCAAATAGACATAACGTGATTTTTTTTTATTGGAGGAAGGTCTTGTACAAAAAAAAAAAAAAAAGAGACAACAGATTAAAGAAGACTAAATGGAATATTCCAGAGGAATGTGAATCTGACAGCGTCCCAAATGACACACTATACTCTTCAGTGACCTATGGGCTGGTCAAATGTAGAGCACTATATAGGGAATAGGGTGGCATTTGGAATGCAGAAGAGATAATGAATGTTTTGTAACCTAAGTGCTTAGTTGATTCCCTAAACAGGGAATAAAAAAAACTCCTGTAGTAAAAACATGAAGCTCCTTCTCCCCCCCCCCACACGTGTGTCTTAAACCAAAGCCAGTCTCCGTCGAGGACACTTTGGACTGATGTCCATATCAGTGACTGTCGATGATGTTGTCCAATTTGTCGCGAAAATGCGCTGACGAGGGAAAATGTTTGTTGACATGCGGCTTGATTGAACCATATAATGCCGTAAATGTGTGGTGAATGGTTGAAATTGCGAGCCCTCTTTTTGTACTGCGATGATGGGTCAGTTTTATAAGAAAAACAGATGATTTTACTGTTTTATGCAGAATTTGTGCAGTGATTGGTCAAATTTGCAAGCCCTCGCATAATATGCAGGGAATTGTTGATTTAGCAAAAAACGTGCGATTGCGGAATCCTGGAGGGACTGCTCAATGCTCAGTCTGAATGAATTCAGTGGAGCATCCTTCAAGCAACAGGGTGAACTAAGGGGTTCAATACAACCTAAACGGTATGATACATGGGAGCCCCAGAGGACATTGGGGACATACTAAAACACACCATTGAACAGGTAGGCTTCGGGCTACACTGAGGGAAGTTTAAGGAATTACATTACAATAAGCACAGGCTCAATGGTTATTTGGGATATTGTTAAAGGACTACAAGCCCATCACCACCATTAAGAGTGTTTAACTGAGGTGATTTCATGGCTCACCACAACAGGAGATATGTATAGCTGTTTGGAGACGTGCGTCTGAACACGTGTAGTTAGTTTAGAGTAAAAACACAACTAAAAATCTATTTTAGGAGTTAAACAACAAACCCTTAAGAGTATAATACCAGCGCTTATCCGTGACCGCCGTAACACCAGGAAGACTCCAGGAAGACTCCAGGGGGCTCGTTAATTGCCTAAAGTCTGCTGTGTCGTTCATCACACAGCCATTTCATTGGTCATTTGGCAGAGACTGTCTCTCTTCCACCCACTGAGGAGCTGCCATGAATACGGGCGAATAAGAGTTATAATAGCCGTTTGTGTGGGCGGGACTAGAAGGTGGGCGGGACTAGAAGGTGGGCAGGACTAGAAGGTGGGCGGGACTAGAAGGCGTTAAAGAAGTGGGAGGGGATGCTATTTTTTTTTAGCTCTGTTTTGAAGATTGACTGGCTGTGTTCACAATTTAAAAAGGAAACAGTAGGTTAAAATGCCTTTTTTGATGTTGAATGTCAAAATGATCTTTCAACACACCCACTCCCTCGTCCCTTTATAGCAATAAAGCTATTTAAAAAATGCAACGTTCTCTTAAACACCTGGGTCCTATTGGCAGGTCCATACTTACTTACCTCCACTTTATCATAATGAGTTAGGCCACGTCATTAACACTGACAACACTAGAACAACAACAGTGAGAAGCAAATCTCCAGTCCCGTAAAGAGGAACAGTGTACACATTTACACAAGCCAGAGCAAAGGCATTCCCTAAAGGGCAATGGGGGATGTCAATGTTAGTACGTCGCATTTTTCTGGATTCCTATTTTTTCTTTTTTGGGTCAGTCCTGAACCCAGAGGGAACCAATGGGATGGCCGTGTAAGGAGGTCACTGAAGAGTTAAAGGAGGAAGAGAAGCCAGGGCCACCATTCAATGGCCGGTACCTAATGGCCCAGCTCCTCCCCTCTTCAATGGACAAGAGTTCAAGAGTTTCTGCGGAAACTATTTTTTTGTTGTTTTGTTTTTGTCATGTGTACTGTGGAAGTTCTCAGAAGTTCTGGAGCTCTGGCAGGTTCTTGTAGAGGTCAAGGGAGTCCGGGTTGGAGAAGGCCCCTCGCTGGGTCACCTCCCTCCCAGCGATCACCTGCTTCACAGCCACCTCCACCTTCTTCCCACTGAGGGTGTACTAGAGAAAGAGATAGACAGACAGAGACAGAGAGACAGACAGAGACAGAGACAGAGACAGACAGAGACAGACAGAGACAGAGACAGAGACAGTGAGAAACACACAGGGTCAGGGAACGTCTACATGTATCAAGCCTCTCAGAGTAGGAGTGCAGTTCCCACCCTTGTCCATGTGACATAAAAGGCAAAACGGATCCTAAATCATCACTCTAACTCTGAGACAGTTCGTGAATACAGCCCCAGCGATGTGGTAGAACGTAACAGCACTTACAGGCCTTTTTAGTTTGGGGGGGGGAGTGCTTCTATTTGTCCTGGTACAGACTTGTACAATAAGAAATGTGTAAGCATGACTCTCCGCCCATCATCTGGAAGTGTTTACCCACATAAGTGTGTCTAACGTTAGGGTTCTTTTTTTATTCAATTGCTCTCTTTGGGTGCACTCTTTGCTCAGTGTGACTACATGAACACATTGAAAATGACGATAGGAGAATGTTCTTACAGGAATGTCTCTGGTCTCCAGGAGCAGTGCCGGTACGTGGCGTGCGGAGAGAGCTTTCCGGATGGCTCCGCGAATTTTTTGTACCAGCTCCGGGCCGAAGGACTGGTTGGGTGTCATCTTGAGGAACAGGATCACTCTCTCCTCGCCGTCCCCGCTGTACTGCGGAACGCAAAGGCTGTCGGACACTTCCTCAAAGGCCTCCACTGGATACAAGATGAGAACAAAAGCGTACACATTTAGAAGATCTGACAGATTGGCTGATACTTCAGGATTAGTAGCAGATATTGGCTGCGTCCAAAAATGGCACCCTATTCCCATTGGGCTCTGGTCAAAAGTAGTGCACTATGTAGGGAACAGGGTGCCATTTTGGGATGCAGCCAATCATATCAATGATGACTAGCTAATGAGAAAAAACTGCCGTCACTCCAAACCCTTCATGGGTAAGAAACACCCATAGCTCACCAATGTTGTAGATCTCTGAGCTCCCAAAGCGCACGCCGTTGGGGTTCAAAGTTCCATCACTGTGATTGAGACAAGAACGTAGTGAAGGTGACCAAACAAAAACTATGGTGGCGTAGTCGTCTGTCTCCTGAGGTAATTAGTAAGTGTCGGAATGAGCGAATGGCTGTATTCGAAGAGCATAAAATGTGTGATGCATTGTGGGTAAATTGTGACAGACTGTCTGATCTACACATGACAATGAGTAGTTAGGCCCCATGAATGGCGTAAGGCCATTTGTAGATCAGTCAGTTGGCTGTAGTGTGGAACAAGCCCAATGACTCACCTTCTGCCAAGCATGACTATTCCTCCTGTGTTTGGGTTGATTTTACAGTAGTCACCGTGGGCCCAAACACCTGCAGAGGAGCACGCATGTTAGTAAGCTGAGCCGGATAGTGATCATCTACAGACTACTTTAAAATGGAGATAGCCCTCGATGGTGCTGAGCATGCTGTCACAGAAGTGGACATTGCAAAGATAGAGATGTACTAGAGAGCTCATCTCCTATGGGCAGGACTGACCTGGGAAGGAGGAGAAGCTCTATCTATCTCTATGGACAGGACTGACCTGGGAAGGAAGAGAAGCTCTATCTATCTCTATGGACAGGACTGACCTGGGAAGGAAGAAAAGCTCTATCTATCTCTATGGACAGGACTGACCTGGGAAGGAGGAGAAGCTCTATCTCTCTATGGACAGGACTGACCTGGGGAAGGAAGAAAAGCTCTATCTATCTCTATGGACAGGACTGACCTGGGAAGGAAGAAAAGCTCTATCTATCTCTATGGACAGGACTGACCTGGGAAGGAAGAAAAGCTCTATCTATCTCTATGGACAGGACTGACCTGGGAAGGAGGAGAAGCTCT